>NC_059300.1:27447734-27480234 GCF_017591435.1 Portunus trituberculatus
ATATATCCTTATTCTTATATCATATTTTCCATAATTTGTTGCTATTTATTGTTATGTTTTAATGGCGAGGAAAGATTAGAGACTGCCTGTAAGTTCTAGCGGGAAATTTCTATTCTGTGTCAGGATGAAAAAGCAAACACGGGTATTTTCTCACTCCCTGAAGGCCAGTGCTGTCTTTCTCTGCCTCGCTTCTCTCAAAAGTCGAAGTGCAGAGTAAGGCGACGTGTGGGTGAGGACGCGTGGCAAGATAATGAGCACTTGCCTTGGGATGTGAGCGGACAATTACTTTCATTACCTCTTTACGCCGACTGACCACTCCACCGCGTCACTTGCCTCGCCCCTTGCCTTCCGTTGTGGGTGTGTGCTCATTTGCTTGACTCTCTCTGTCGGTTTGTTTTTATAGATAGCTGCTAATTTATCCACTTACCTACTTATCTATCTTCATGTTTATACTGTATTCATATATGCGTATCTATCCATTTATCTATTTGTCTATCTATCTGTCTATCTATCTGTCTAAGTATCTGTCTATCTATCTATCTATCTATCTATCTATCTATCTATCTATCTATCTATCTATCTATCTATCTATCTATCTATCTTTGTGTCTGTCTATCTCTTTATCAATCTATCTATCTGCCTTGATAAAACTGTCATTCACTTAATCTATCTATATATGATATCGTTTTATGTGAGTTAATTACTTCATCTATCTATCAGTCCATCTATCTGTTTATTTGTCTGTCTATCTGTCAATCTAGTTATCTCTCTCTCTATCTATTCATCCATCTGCGTTTAGCTATTCATACCTTCTTTTCATATATTTTTTTTCCACGCTCATCCTCATCCATCCGTCTGTTTGTCTTTGTCTGTCCCAGTACCTGTCGTTCCTCTGTTTCTGTCCCTCTGTGTCCGTGCCAGATAAGCCGCTCCTCATGCCTCGGCTCCTCGCCACGGCCGGCAAAGGAAGGCTGGTGCCGCTGCTCACTATATCCGCCGAACAAAATTATTCCTTCCAAACGTAATACGAGTGAGTTCCGTGAAAAGAGAGATTGGTAACGATATTTCTGTTTCCGCTGTAAAAACGCAGCGCTCGGAAGAAAAAAAGTAACCGAAATTTAAAAAGGTTTAAAAGGTTCATTAATGCTGAAGCCAGAGAAAAAAAAGAGAAAAAAAAGAGGGAGAGAATAAAAAAACCTGCAATTGATACAGACGCACGAACAGATGTAATTCCGTGATATTTTTTTGAAATTGAGAGAACCATTTCAGCTTCCATTCTTTTTCTTCAATTTTTATCATTTACCTTCCTTCCTTCCTTCCTTCCTTCCTTCCTTCCTACCTACCTTCGTTCCTTCCTTTCTTCCTTCCTTCCTTCTTTCCTTCCTTCCTTCCTTCCTTCCTTCCTTCCTTCCTTCCTTCCTTCCTTCCTTCCTTCCTTCCTTCCTTCCTTCCTTCCTTCCTTCCTTCCTTCCTTCCTTCCTTCCTCTTTACCTGCTTGTCTTTCCTGCCTACCTATTCACTTACCTTTTTTAATTTTACCCATCTCTCTCTTACCTAACTTTTTTTTTCTCTCTCTTTCCTTTCCGGTACAAATAATTTCCTACCTTCCCAAGTTTCTAGTTCAAGATCAAGTATATTTTTTTTTGCTTCTTTTGAAGTTTACATATACCCTTTTGTTTTTATGAACTTGCTTAACTATAGATCTTTACCTGGTTATTTGTACTTACCTTGTCACCTCACCAATTTGCGTGTCTACCTACCTACATCTACTTACCCATTTACTTACTATTTCTTCTGCCTATTTAAGTATATGAATATTAGTGTGGTGGACAGACAGACGAATAAAAACTTAAGTGACCTGCTTTTTTTTTTTTCTTTTAATTAAGTGAAAAAATAATGTGATGTTTTCTCGAGTAAGTTTTGCCAAAAGCTTACACTTTCTTAGATTGCATTTTTGGAAACTCGGATTTGCGGAAGTTAATTAAAGAAGGACATGGAATAAAAAAGATGGGAGGAATGGAGGCGTTTTGAGGAGTTAAGAATATAGAAATGAAGGAACAGAAGGAAGAAAAGACGGATGAAGGAAAGGAAGGAAAGAAAGTGAAAAGGAAGGACAGGGAAAAAATTGAAGTGTTTGAGGCGTTTTGAAGATTTAAGAATAAATATAATGAAAGAACGGTAGGAAGGAAGGATGAAGGAAAGGAAGGACACGAAAAAAAGGAAGGAATGAAGGCTTTTTGAAGAGTTAAGAATAAAGGAAATGAAGGAACGGAAGGAAGGAAGGAAGGAAGGAAGGAAGGATGAAGGAAAGGAAGGAGGGAAGTAGGAAAATAATTAAGGATGTGGGATCTTAATGAGGTAAGGGTGGAGGAAATTGAATGAAGGAGGGAGAGAAAGGGAAGGCGGTTCGTAGGAAGAGAGAATGAGAGTAAATTAAGATAAATATTATTGGAGGAAGAGATTAGAGTAAAAGATAGATGGAGAACGTTAGATAAGGTAGGATAATTTTGGTGTAGAAATTGCTGAAGAAGAAAGACAGAGATGAGAAGAGAAAAGAGAGAGAAAAGACAGATGAAGAGAGAAAAGAGAAAGAAAAGACAGAGATGAGGAGAGAAAAGAGAGGGAAAAAACAGAGATGAGGAGAGAAAAGAGAGAGAAAAGACAGAGATGAGGAGAGAAAAGAGAAAGAAAAGACAGAGATGAGGAGAGAAAAGATGGAGAAAAAACAGATGAGGAGAGAAAAAAAGATAAAGACAGTGATGAGGAGAGAAAGAGAGAAAAAATATAAATGAGGAGAAAAAAAAGAGGAAAACGGAAGGGAAAAAAATAGGTAAGTGAGGAAGGAATGAGAATGCTTTTACTCTCTCCCCCCCCCAACATTCCCTGATGAAGAAGACTTAGGTACTGTTTATTTCCTTCAGACTCTCAACATATTCTCAGCTTCCTCATTCTAATTGCAAGTCACTAAATTGCTCTCCACGTCCTAACTTTTTTTTTTTCTAACTCTTTCATCTTCTTTTGCGTTTACCATTTTAATTTAGCTTAATTTGATGCAGACTTTACTTATTTCTTTCTCCCACTACCTCACCTTCCCCTCCTTCTTCTGTCCCAATGATTATTTCAGCGTGTTTACTTATTTCTGCGTGTTTACTTATTTCTGTGCGTTTGTGTGTTTACTTATTTCGTCCTCCCACTACCTCACTTTCCCTTCCTTGTTCTGTCCCCATGATGTTTGTGTGTTGGAAGGTTTTCAAGACTTTTATCCCCATTCTTTTGGCTAACCCACTCGGCCTTGCTCGGGGACTGGCATCTAAGTGGGCCTGTTTTGTTTAGTAGTTTTTGTTGCCCTTACATAAATAAGTTGTAGGGGAGAGAGAGAGAGAGAGAGAGAGAGAGAGAGAGAGAGAGAGAGAGAGAGAGAGAGAGAGAGAGAGAGAGAGAGACGGGTTATGTTCAGAAGTTTCAATTTAGTTCCACTCAAATGTGTTTTTTTTTATTGTTAGAAAATGTATAAGTGTATATGGGTTTATATGTGTCCGGATGTTTTATTTTTTCTATGGACGTTGATGTTAAGTCTCTCTCTCTCTCTCTCTCTCTCTCTCTCTCTCTCTTTGGTAATCACTCCAGTGACGTCTCTTATTTTTTTTTTACGCATATCATTGTACATTTTACTTTTATTTTTTGTTTTGACAGCTCAACATGAATATTCCAGACGCTCTTCATTTCAGCCTCGCGCGTTTAAGTTGGTCGAGGGTTCATTCAATCATTTTCATCCTTCCCGCAACCTTTTTCACCGCCCTTCGAGTGGTGTCCTTCCTTCTTGCAGTGTTCTCCTCGACCTCTCGCCTTCATTTTACTTCCAGATCGTCGCTCGCGTCTGCCTGTCTGTCTCCCGTCACCTGCTCTCGACTTGCCTCACTCACCTGCTCCCGTGTCTTGTCACCTGCTCACCTGCCTTGCCCTCCAGTCTCACCTCACACCTGTACAACCTTCGACCGCCACCTTCATTATTATTTCCGTCATTATTCTGTTTTCTGCTTTTCCCAGGCTTGTGTTTCCTTGTTTTTTTTTTGTGTGTGTGTCTGTGTGTTCACCTCGGTCGTCTGCTGGTCACCCAGCCAGTCTTCCCCATTACGGAGCGAGCTCAGAGCTCATAGATCGATCTTCGGGTAGGACTGAGACCACAACACACTCCACACACCGGGAAAGCGAGACCACAACCCCTCGAGTTACATCCCGTACCTATTTACTGCTAGGTGAACAGGGGCTACATATTAAGAGGCTTGCCCATTTGCCTCGCCGCGCCGGGATTCGAACCCGGTCCTCTCGATTGTGAGTCGAGCGTGCTAACCACTACACTACGCGGTGTGTGTGTGTGTGTGTGTGTGTGTGTGTGTGTGTGTGTGTGTGTGTGTGTGTGTGTGTGTGTGTCTCTCTCTCTCTCTCTCTCTCTCACATATGTTTGTTGTTCTTCGTTTTCTTCTCGTTTGTGTGTTTTTTGGTACATTTGGTTGTTTGTTATCTTTGGTCTTGCTTCTGTTTCTCCTTGTTGTCTTAAGCTGTCTCTCTTTCTTTTTTTAACTTTTTGTTTTTAAGTTTAAGTTCGTTTATCTTTTTTTTTCCTCTATTGTTTTTTTTTGCATGCTGCTTTGTTTGTTAGGTTTTGCTTCTGTTTCTTCTTGTCTTATGTTGCCTTTCTTCTTTACTTTCCGTTTTAGGCATCAGTTTTTGTCACAGAAAACCACAGAGTTGAGTTTTGTTTTGCTTCTTGTTGTGTGTTACCTCATTCTCTTTCCTCTTCTCAATCATTCTTCCCTTTCCCTCGTCAGCTCTGCAACTCTCTGCCTGTTTCTGTGTTTCCTCCATCCTATGATCTAAACCTCTTCAGTACCATGGCACGTTTCCATAGTCATTCTGGTTAGCATTTTATACAGCTTCAGAAACTTATGTGGGGATTAAAATGGTGAAGACTGTGTCCATTAATCTTGTGACCTCCATTGACCATTCCTAATGTCAATAAAATCGTCTAATCACACCCAAAACTCAAGGTAAAAATGAGTCGCAGTACTGAAGGGGTTAAACTCTTTCACTAGGGAGGTTTGAAAACACTCTCATTTCGATTAGCACTTTTAACTTTATAGGGACCAATAACTCAGTGGGTCTTTCTTTATATATATATATATATATATAGCGGTGCACTTCTTAAAAAATACTTTCTCATATTTAATTAGCAGTCTTTGTTAGAAGGAATCGCAAAAATAGAACTTAAATTTTTACCTTGTTTTCTCATTTCCAACATTCAGTCGTCAGATAATCACGAAATCGGAGGCTGAGTTTGCTGCTTCCTGTTTTGACATCTTTTCTCTCTTTTTAATAAGTGTAATATTTTTTCTACCTTCTTTTAGTTATCAGTCGTTGCCAAGGAGGACGCCCAAACTCGGGGCTTTAGATGACGAGAGAGAGAGAGAGAGAGAGAGAGAGAGAGAGAGAGAGAGAGAGAGAGAGAGAGAGAGAGAGAGAGAGAGAGGAGTGGAGAGGTGATGAATAAGTGAGAAGGAAGCATATTCAAGGCAACAAATAGCTGTTTACACATAATGTAGGTCAAAAGAATGAATTTTCTTCTGGTGCATTTTTCAGTGTGTTTGTGTTTCGTCAAAGCGTTAATTAACCAGGTGAGCACCGGAATTTTTCCCAGCTTGTTTAGGTGATCTTGTAATTATTTTTTATTATCCAGCTGGAGGCGAGAGGGGAGGGGAGGAGGTGAGGGAGGAGGAGAAGGAGGAGGAAGAGGTAAGCAGAAGGAGGGGGATGGAGGAGGAGGAAGAGGTAAGCAGGAGGAGGTGAGAAAGGAAAAGGAAGAGATAAGCATGAGGAGGAGGAGGGGGATGGAGGAGGAGGAAGAGGTAAGCAGAAGGAGGTGAGAAAGGAAGAGGAAGAGGTAAGCAGAAGAAGGAGGGGGATGGAGGAGGAGGAAGGGGTAAGCAGGAGGTGAGAAAGGAAGAGGAAGAGATAAGCAGGAGGAGGAGGAGGAGGAGGAGGGGGATGGAGGAGGGGGAAGGAGTAAGCAGAAGGAGGTGGAAGAAGGAATGAGTGGAGGTGAGAGAGGAGGAGAAAGAGGTAAGCAGGAGGAGGAGGGGGCAGGATGAGGAGGAGGAGGAGGAGGGGAGAAAGCTGGAATTTTAAAGACGCACTCAATGAGGCGATCTAATTACTACTGCGTTGGGAAAAGTTTCATTAGTTTTATAACTTTTCGTTCTTGGAATTTTTATTATTTTTTTTTCGCTTCTCTTCGACTCCTTGCTCCTATTTTTCGTAATTAATTTTCAGATGATTTATTTTTTTTTTATTTTGTTACTGTTTTGATTACCTGTTTGGCTATTGGTTGATTAGAAATGTCGCCCTGCTAATTAAAGGTAACGTTATTGCGCTTTGTTTCACTAGGGTATATTTCTTCCTAATTATTTGATGTCGTTCATGTTTTATAATCAAACATTTATTTTACTCAGTTTGTTAGTCTGATTCTTTGTCTGTCTGTCCGTCTGTTTGTGTGTTTGCCTGTCTGTTTGTCTACCTGCCTGTCTGTCTGTCTGTCTGTCTTTCTGTCTCTGTCTATATATCTCTGTCAGTTAGCCATCCGTTCAGTCATTCTGTCTGTCCATCCGTCTTTCTGTCAATCAGTTTGTGTATTTGTTCTTCCCCCATATTCATTCTCTCTCTCTCTCTCTCTCTCTCTCTCTCTCTCTCTCTCTCTCTCTCTCTCTCTCTCTCTCTCTCTCTCTCTCTCTCTCTCACGTCACGTCCCAAACACGTTCCCTGACAGGTCACATTCCTTCCCTCAGGTGTTATTTTTTTTCCCTCCCTTTTTTTCCCTCTTGTTTTTCCTTCACTCTGTTTTCTTTCCTTTTCTTTGCTCACTTCTTCTGTCACTCACCGCGCGTCGCTAAGTAAGTAATACCGGGAAGCTTGGAGCAGACAAGAAAAAGGTGACAAAATATGATAGGTAAATAGAAACCTGTGGGAGATTCTTGTGTGAATGAGAGGACCTACTTGCTTACTTGTTTATCTACCTACTTACTTATTTACGTAGGTTTGACTTTCTTAATTATGCAAAGGTGAAAAAGGAGGAAGGTAAAGGGGGGGAGATGATGATGGTGGTGGTGGTGGTGGTGGTGGTGGTGGTGGTGGTGTTTCAAGAGGAGGAGGATGAGAGGAGGAGGAGTATTAGTGGTAATGATAATGGTGATGATAATGATAATGATAGCAATACTAATAATAATAATAATAATGATGATAATAATAATAATAATAATGATAATAATAATAATAATAATAATAATAATAGTAATAATAATAATGATAACAATAATAATAATAATGATAATGCCAATAATAGTGATAATAATAAGGAGGAGGAAGACAAAAAAAGAGGAAGAATAAAATGAAAAGGCGAAGAAAAAGAAGAAGAAGAAGAAGAAGAAGAAGAAGAAGAAAAAGGAAAAAAACATCAACAATAGACAACAACAACAACAACACGAACAAAAAAAAAAAAAAGGAGGAAGAAAAAAGAAAAGAAAAAGAGTGAAATAAAATACAATAAAACCTAATATTCTTACATTTTATAAACACATTTGCATTCCGACAGATTGCGAATAAGTCAGAAAGAGATGCACACGTAGATAATGATGGTAAAAAACAAAACAAAACATAAGAATAAGAGAGAAACGAATAAAAGAGAAAGATACATAGAGAAAGATGGAAAAATAGGAACTGATGCGATGATAACAAAGAAGCAACACGCGACAAAGATGATGAAAAGTGACACGAAGAAGCAAAAAAATGGGATAGATATAAATATGAAAATGGATCAAAGAATTACAAAAGAAAGAATAGAAAAGGGAGAAGGAGATAAATGAGGAGAAGAAAGGAAGGAGTAAAATAATACGAAATTGGAGAAGAGAAAGACGGTTTATATGATCAGAGAGAGAGAGAGAGAGAGAGAGAGAGAGAGAGAGAGAGAGAGAGAGAGAGAGAGAGAGATAAGAAATGATGAAGAAAAGAAAATGTGCTTTGTAGGAAGGAAAGAAAACAAAAAGAGTTGAGGAGGAGGAAAAGGAAGGGAAAAGCAAATGAAGAATAGAAAAAGGAAGAGGAAAAAAAAAAGCTGATTTAGGACTCGGAACAAAAGATAATAATGACACAGGAAAACAAGGAAGAACTATACGATGAGATGTTATGAAGGAAACAATATGCGAGAAGGAAGACAAAAGGAAAAGAGAAAAGAAAAGACAATATTAGACCAGGAAGAAGAAGAGGAAGAAGAGGATCAAGGAGAAAAAGAAAAAAAAGAAGAAGACGAAGAGGACCAGAGACAAGAAGAAGAAGAAGAAGAAGAAGAAGAAGAAGACGAAGAGGATGAAGGACAAGAAGAAGAAGAAGAAGAAGAAGAAGAAAGAAGAAAATGATGATAATGACGACGACGAAAAACCAGAAGAGAAGACCTGCTACTACTACTACTACTACTACTACTACTACTACTACTACTACTACTACTACTACTACCACCACCACCACCACCACCACCCCCAACAACAACAGTAATAATAACGATAACAATAAAGGCACTACCAACTGACGAAAAAGGCTGACGAAGCGAGGCGAGGCGAGGCGAGGCGAGAGAAGACACTGACAGCCTTTAGCAGTGTTGTGTCATCACGTGCGTGGCGGGACAGATGCATCAAGACAAGACGCCGGGCAGGAATGGGAAGACTTTGACGCTGATTACCAAAGACAGACTGCGTTACGTGAAGTGGGAGACGGACGAGGGGACCACAAGGGAACACAAAGGAAGGACAAATTAACTTAAACATATTACCAAGTGGGGTCTTTGCGATGCTGTTGCTGGAGATACGAGATACTGTAAGTTGTATTTGGATTATATTGATGAGAGACACAGATGAAGGAGGAGTGAGGAGGACTGTGTGGAGAGAAGAGAAGATGAAAGGAAGGAACCTGAGAGAGGAGAAGGAGGACTGAAAAGGAGGTAAAAAGTTAAAGAAAAGGAGAAAGAGTGAAAACAGGAATAAGAATGAAGAGAAGAAAATGGGAATAGGAAAATATGAAGGGTAAAGAGCGAAGAGAAGAAATTGAAGAGGAGATAAAAAGCTCAAGGGAGAGGAGGAAGAGTGAAGATGAGGAATATTGAATAGGTGGAGATTAGGGAAGAAAAAGAAAAAGAAGAGGAGCAGGAGGAGGAAGAGGAGGAAGAGGAGGAGGAGGAGGAGGAGGAGGAGGAGGAGGAAGAGGAGGAGGAGGAAAAAGAAGAAGAGAAAGAGGAAGAATAGAAGGAAGAGAAGGAAAAAGAAGTGGAAAGGGTAAAAGAGGAAATGGAAGAGAAAAACAAGTGAGAAGAAAAATAGAAAAAGGAAACTCAGTCATGAAAAAAAAAAAAACGAAGGACAAGAGACAACACATCGAAAGAAAACGGAATAAGTAACGAAACATTCAGAAATATAAGATAGAACGTAAGAATAATAAAAAAAAAGAAAAACCCGATGATTTTATTATTTTCCCTTTTTTTCCACCCTTCTCTTTTTTCCCCTCCTTAAAGTGTAAGAATAAAAAAAAAGAAAAAAACCCAATAATTTCTGTATTTTCTTTTTTTCCCCCCTTCAGAATAAAAGAAAAAGATTTCTGCATTTTCCCTCTTTTTTCATCCTTCTCTTTTTTCCCCTTCCTTTTCTCCTTCCCCTCTTTTTTCCTTAAAGTGTAACGATAAAATTCTCATCTCGTCTCGTCTTTTCCCAGTAAGATAGATGTATTTGCTTCTCTTCGTCGCAGCTTCGTCTTTGTTCGTTTCCTTAGTTTGCTTTCCTCTGCCTCATCTCTTTTTTTGCAAGCTTTTCGTTATTTGCCTTTTCATTTATTCATAGTTCTTTATCTTATTCCTGTGTGTTAAACTTCTTGCATACATACCTCTTGAGTCACTGCTTTCCCTCCTTCCTCCTCCTCCTCCTCCTCCTCCTCCTCCTCCTCCTCCTCCATGCCGATGAGTGCAAAGAAGAAAAAAAAAGATGGAAAATGCAGAAGCTAAGAAGGAAAACTTAACAAAATCTCACCCAGAGAAAACTTTTGTCTCTCTCACTTTTGTCTTGCGGAGTAAAACTGTTGGTGGTGGTCTGACCTGAGAGACAGAGAGAGAGAGAGAGAGAGAGAGAGAGAGAGAGAGAGAGAGAGAGAGAGAGAGAGAGAGGAGAGCGAGCAGAGGAGAGTTGTGGTATTTTAGAAGGGTTGTCTATATTTTTAATCTGATACCACTTTTAATAACACACACACACACACACACACACACACACACACACACACACACACACACACACACACACACACACACACACACACACACACAGATAATAGAAGATCATCAGTGACGGAGACAGACAGATGGAAAAGAAAAGAGACAGATGAATAAAGTTAACAGATAAACAGAAAAAAGTTAGACAGGTCGAAAAGAAAAGATAATTATGATTCCTTTATGAACAAAATGAATAAAGGTAAGAGAAAAGACGAGCAGATGATTGACAGGCGAATAAAAAAGAGAATAGATGGTCGACTTATAGGTAGACAGACATACAGGCAGACAGATGTAGACAGAGAGAGAGAGAGAGAGAGAGAGAGAGAGAGAGAGAGAGAGAGAGAGAGAGAGAGAGAGAGGATACGAAGAATCAGCGAATAAGTCGAGAGGGAAAAAGTTCAAACTGAGCCAATAAGGAAGAAGTGGAGTTGGTGTGAGAGGTAAATCAGGTTTGGCGGAGGAGGAGGAGGAGGAGGAGGAGGAGGAGGAGGAGGAGGAGGAGGAGGAGGAGGAAGAAGTGGAGGAGGTGGAGTAGGAGGAGGAAAAGGCAACGCAACTCGCTCGCCAGACAGAGTTGGGATAATTTCTGAAGTTTGAGTCAAAAGTCTAATGAACTTTTCGCTGGTTTGGTTAGATTCTACTCTCTCTCTCTCTCTCTCTCTCTCTCTCTCTATCGTCAGTAAAGTATATAAAAATAGACCCCCTAAAAAATGTTTAAATAATGGAGTGTCCCTTGAAATGTTTGTGGTTCCCCGTTCAGTGTGTATAGAAAACGGGATGTCTGTAAGCTATGGGTTGGAGGAGCGGAGGGACGGGATTGGTTGGCGTACTGGGCTGTGATAGGGAAGGGGAGGAGGGAGTGTGGGGAATGGAATGGGAGGGGGTGTAATATCGAGAGTGATGACCGCGATGTCGCTTATCAAAAGACTCCTCTGTGTCATTTTAACTGCATGCTTTTTTTTTCTTTTTTTTGCGTGTATGTGTGTTTGTGTGACGTTTCGTTTTTATGTGCAGTTCATCTTTCTCTTTTGTTTCGTGAGGTACATGTGTGTGTGTGTGTGTGTGTGTGTGTGTGTGTGTGTGTGTGTGTGTGTGTGTGTCATCTCTCATGATTGACATTTCACATTACTTGCTTTCACATGCCATCCATTTCACAACGCACTGTTATATATTTTCCTACATTTTTATTCATACATTTTTAGTGTCTTTTTTTTTCTGGTCGTCGTATTGAAGGCAAAGTTTACATTGAAGCAAAGGAAAATCTCCTCCTAATAAAGTGAGGTGAAGCCAGCCTGACCTTACCTGATCTCTCTTCATGTCGCCTTCTCCCTCTTTCCTTGTATTAATTTTTTTCTCTCGTGTGTTTGAAATAAGTCTTGGTGGAAAGGAAAATGTTTACCAAGATTTGCCACTGGCTGACTGACTGACTGACTGATGGAATAACTGACAGCTGACTTGACGACTTGATTTACTGACTGGCTGACTGGTTGTGTCTGGTTTTGTGGGTGGTGTGCTGGCTAGATGGCTGACTGGCTAGATGCTGACTGGCTGAATGGTGGGTTAGGTGTCTGGTTGGCTGCTTGACTGGATGGTTGACTAGATAGGTGGCTAGCTGACTGCCTGAATGGTTTAATGGCTACCTTGCTACAAAGGTGGCTGGCTCCATGGCTGGTTGGTTGTCTGGCTAGCTGGTTAAGTGGCTGACTGGCTGACTGACTGGCTGGAATATTTGCCGACTCGCTCTCTTTGGTTTACGAGTGCTGATAGAAAATTCAAATATGCCAACATAATAAATGTATAAATGTCAGCATGTGTAGTATTTTTGCCCACGGCGAGGCCACCAGTTGTATGTGTAAGGTCCGTATTCAGAAACACTGTTTTCTCACCACGACTATTTTCTAAGGCCACAGAAATGATTAGTCGGATTTTCAAGAATGTTTCTCCACTTGATAATGTACAAATCTTGTCTTCCTGCCTCTACAACCATAAAAACACCTTAAGAACTAGTTTTGTTTGAAGAGTTTTACTTTCTATAAACATCTGAGTGTATTTGGCTTAAAGATATTATTCCCTGGGTTTTCTTTGATAGCCTCAGGTGGTGACACTGAGAGCTGAAGGTGAGTGTAAGAATTTTGCCTGGTGTTGTATGTGGCAGTGAGAGGAGAGTGATGGTGGCGGAATGGGACTGGCTGGCTCTGGAGGGTTTATCAAGAAGGAAGGTGTGTGATGTGTAACGATGTGTTGCGTAAGAATGTGCTGTGCTTCGGGGTGCTCTGATTACTCTCATGGGAATTTATGTGATGCCATCTATGCTTTGTGCTGCGTGGCGGGTATGTTGGAGCTCGCACTGCTTATTATTGTTGCTATTATTTTCATCACAGGAATAATTAGATTCTGCTTGTCTACGTAGAAAATGTGTTTGTAGTTTTTTTTTCCGTTTTATTTGCCTAAAAAGTTTGAATCTCCAATAATGATCTATACAAAATATGTTTACACTGCAGGTTTGAGCGCTTTCTCTCCGATTAATTCAGTTGTAAATATTCGGTTAAAAGAATCTGTGGTTAGTGTTAACTCTCGCTTGTTATCCTTCAGTAAGTGGTCCGCGTGTTTGCATGTTTGGTTTCTCTTCAAGTCAGGAACACCTCGGGATTTTCAGAAAGGCATTACAGCAAGGCGGCGCGGCTGAAGGCAGCTGGTGGTGGTCGTAACGCCGCGTGTACACTCACAGGTGGCTGGCAGTGCTCCTCAGCCACTCCACGCTCCCTTGCAGCCCACACAGCGCCAATTGTGACCGCTGCCGCCCTCT
This sequence comes from Portunus trituberculatus, assembly GCF_017591435.1. Lineage (NCBI taxonomy): Eukaryota > Metazoa > Arthropoda > Malacostraca > Decapoda > Portunidae > Portunus > Portunus trituberculatus. Next base: position 27,460,892 of record NC_059300.1, read on the forward strand.
GTGGTGCAACGCTGCCACTCCCGACCACTCTGAATGCTTTACCTCACTTCAAAGGCTAAATTGACTCACTTCCTGCTTTTTTATTTTTTTGTAACAATTAAATATATCTTTTATGTTTGTATCATGAGAGAGACTCCTTAACATGTAAATAAGAAGCGTATTCCCCTCCTAACACCATAGGTAGATACAAACTTTACTTATTTTTTTATGTAAGACCATATATAGATACACACATTTCTTTTTTTTTTTTTTTTTTTACGCAAGAGGGAAAGTAAGGGCAAAAAAAGTTTAAAAGTCACACTTAAAAATACTAGTTCCCGTTTAAAGAATGATGAAGAATTAGCCAAAATTCAGGGACAAATTAGAGGGGGAAAGCTGGCCAAGGCAACACCTTCACTACCTCCGTCGCCATGACAACACCACGTGACATTTGATACATGATGATAACACCGTTTTAATGCTGCGTTCCTTTACTATAGTGTGTTGTGCAATACAGTGTTGTATTCCTTTGCCTCTCTTTGACCGCTTTCTTCCTCCCTCGTACACTCTTCACTTCAGCTTTCTCTCTCTCTCTCTCTCTCTCTCTCTCTCTCTCTCTCTCTCTCTCTCTCTCTCTCTCTCTCTCTCTCATCCATCATTGCCCACTTCTTTCCTTCCTTTATTCCTTTGCTTCGTCCTCCTCCTCTTCTTCTTCTCTTCCTCCCTCCTCCTCCTCCTCCTCCTTCTCCTCCTTCTCCATCGTTACTCCTGCCCTGTGTTCCCTGTACCATAAAATACAGTACAGGTAGGAATTTTACGGCAGGTGAGGACACAGGTTAATTAGTCACCTTTTGAACACAGGTATGAGGAGAGAGGTGGATTTTGTTCGTTGATTTTTTGTATGAGTGTCTTATATCTTTAATTGGACAAGGCTGTGTTTTTTTCTTGATTTTTTCTGGTATTGAGAGAGAGAGAGAGAGAGAGAGAGAGAGAGAGAGAGAGAGAGAGAGAGAGAGAGAGAGAGAGAGAGAGCAGGGGTAACGTGTATCACCATTATTACACAATGAAACCTCCTACAGTCTCCGGTTATCTGAAGCTTGACTGATGGAGGTGGTGGTGGTGGTGGTGGTGAGGTGAAGAAGTACGTGTTAAGTGATGTTGGTGGTATTGATTATAGTGGTGACGGTGGTGGTGGTGGTGATGGTGGTGGTGGTGGTGGTGAGTTGAGGAAGTACGTGGTTAATGATGCTGGTGGTATTAATGATGGTGGTGATATTACTGGAAGATGGTGAAAATACCTATATAATTAATGGTGTGTTGTGCACTAGTGATTTCATTGACATTCTAATCACACTAACTACTCCAAGTGCCATCATCTCTTGCAATTGCTTATTATCTTCATTTACAGTAACTTGGAATAGGTTTAAGCTTTCTGAGTATCACCTTCCTCTTGACGTCAATGGCAGTATATCGTTCATAGGGCATCACAAAGGTAATTTTTTTTATGTAATAGAAGAGGACTGGTCAAGGGCAACAAAAATATAAAGAAAAAAACCCACTCAGTTGCCAGTTTCATCACAGAGCCGATAGAGTTAGCCAAAGGATAGGGACAAATGTCTTGAAACTATCATTATCTCACTGTAGCGTCACTGTCAACTTATTCCATCACCGCTACCCCATAAACATCTTACCTTCATTGGGTTGCTTTTCTTTAACCAATTCAGTACCATGATGCGTTTTCATATTCATTCTGCTTACTATCTGGTGATTTTCTGTAGCTTCAGAAAGTCATGTGGAGGGATTGAGATAGTGAAGCCTGTGGCCATTAATCTCCTGACCTCCATAGACTTTTACTAATATGAATAAATTGGTTTAGTCTTACACAAATCTCAAGGTAAAAATGTGTCCCAGCATTGAAAGGCTTAATGGCTGTAATACCTTAGGAGCATCAAACGCTTCACATTCAGAGTGATTGACACGTGCGAGTGTAGTCTGTGAGGGCTGTAACACGTCAAGAACATCTCATCACATAAATTCTAGAACTTCCTGCCTGCTTCTGTATTTTCATCTCCCTACGACTTGATTTCTTTTAACAGGGAGGTTTTAAGACATTTGTCCAAAACTTTCGGCTAATTCTTTTTGGAGCTTTAACGGAGCTGGCATTATAGTGGAACATTTTTTTTTAACCTTTTGATGCCCTTGGCCGGACTCCCCTCTTGAATAAAAAAACATATCAGTGGAATCTCCTTAACTTTACCAATCCATTTTGTCAGTATAGTTTGCTCAGCCTCTTCACATCAACGTTCTCTCCTTTTCCGTGGTTTATACGCTCATATTCAGAATCGCATCCCTCTCTCACCGCGACCATTTTCAAAGATCACAGAGACGATTAGCCGAGTTCTAAAGAGTATTTGTCCTGTTGATAATGCAGAAAACTTGTTAACATGTCACTAGAATCACAGAGACATCCTTAAAACCAGTGGCACTTCAACAAGAGCCCTTTGAAGTGAAGATACAGCTGGGAAGTGTTTCAGAATATGGACCATAGTTAAGCAATTAGTCTAACTCTATCATCTCTTAATAGTCTTCAATGGCATTATCCCTAGAGACACCATTATTACAGTAGCGATAATAGTAGCAGTAGTAGTAGTAGTAGTAGTAGTAGTAGTGATGGTGGTAATGGTGGTGGAGGTGGTGGCTGTGGAAGCGTCACGAGCAGCAGTTATCTATTATTTAGTAATATGATATTGTTATTATTCTGTGAGGGCACTGGAGGGCAGATGTAGATGCTCCTTTCCATAAGCTGATTGGATACAGGGCAGCAGCACAGCCGGGGGAAGTAATCTGGCTCGCCGCTACTTGATCGCCGTCCACTTCTGATGATGAGATGATTTGTTGTGTTTCCTTTCTCCCAATGCCTTTTTTTTTTTTTTTGCGTCTTCGAAGTGTGGTAAGTGTATGAGAGAGAGAGAGAGAGAGAGAGAGAGAGAGAGAGAGAGAGAGAGAGAGAGAGAGAGAGAGAGAGAGATTTCTAGGCAGTACGATATTTGGTAGCTGTAGGACAAGAAAGGAATGCTAAGGGGATTAGAGGTTAAGAAAAAATGTGCCAAATAACAGAGAAGGGGTTGATAACTTCCTACACTGCCCTCAATGCTAACAAGAGACAAGACCAGAAAAAAAAAAGCTCAAGGTGGCTACAGGTTAAGGAAAAGTGTGGCAAATAACATTAAAAAGGATAATGATGATAATTTGGTAGTGACTTCAATGTTAACAAGAAAAAGGAAAAACATAATAAAGAGTTGAAAAAAGGTGTCAGTTTGATACATACATACAGACTGCTATGCCTCTTCAGTGACCTCCATAATCTTGCACGATGGAAACTTTCTCACAAATTAGATAGAAAAAAAAGTACAAACTCATTATCCAAACATTTGCATAACTTGAAATGCACATTTATAATAACATTAACGTCCAGGATGCTAATTATGCACGAGTGAGCGAGACTGACGAGGAAGGAAAATTTTGAATGATTGACTGAGTGTGGCAAAATGAGGTACTGAGGAAGTGATCGAGGGAGAGAGGGAGAGGGAAATTAGATGAAGTAGAAGTGGAATGAGTGTGTGAATATGTAGATGATGGAGAGAGAGAGAGAGAGAGAGAGAGAGAGAGAGAGAGAGAGAGAGAGAGAGAGAGAGAGAGAGAGAGAGAGAACAACCAACAAAAGACAATAAGAAAAAACGAAGCAAAAACGGCCTGAGTAAGATAACAAGAAAGCGAGTGAGAACATCAATAAATAGAAATATACGTATAAACAAACCAATGAAAAAAGAAATGAAAAAAAGTACTTGACATAAATGAATGAAAAAATAAATGAGAAAATAAGGAAACATGAAGTGGGGACAAAAATAGAGGCAGAAACGAAGATTATGCATTTCACACACCGTCTCCCCTTCTTCTTCTTCTTCCTCCTCCTCCTCCTCCTCCTCCTCCTCCTCCTCCTCCTCCTCCTCCTCCTCCTCCTCCTCCTCCTCCTTCTCCTACTCCTCCTTACCGCCCCAGTGTACTCAAGCCCCGGTACAGTCAGCGATGGAGGTGACTCGGCAGTTATGCTCAGCGGGTAATTAATGCAACCTTCCCCGGGGCTGTAAAAGTGAATAACATCATAAATAGATCCACCGTCAAATTAGACCAGTAAATATCGTGTGCTGAGACGCCGGGAATTGCATGGTAGTTGATTTTGTGTGTCTTTTCTTCCTTCTTCACTCTTGTTGTTGTTGTTGTTGTTGTTGTTGTTGTTGTTGTTGTTGTTGTTGATCTTCTTCTTTTTCTTCTTCTTCTTCATTCTTTTTACATTCTTTTTCATTTTTCATTCTTCTTCTTTTTCTTCTTCTTCTTCTTCTTCTTCTTCTTCTTTGGTTTTCTTTTTTGTCTGTTATCGTTGCTGTTGTTGTTGTTGTTGTTGTTGTTGTTGTTTTTATCTCATATTTTTTCCTCCTCTTTTCTCCCCTTTTTTCCTCTCCCTACCTCTTGTTTTCCTCCTCCTCCTCCTCCTCCTCCTCCTCCTCCTCCTCCTGGTAAAATTAAAATGCACTTCTTGGCATTATTGATTTAGTTTGAGTTTGCATGCTTTAAAAATACGTGGAAAAATGTACGAGTAGTCGGTGGTGAAAGTATACACACACACACACACACACACACACACACACACACACACACACACACACACACACACACACACACACACACACACACACACACACACACACACACAAACACACACACACAGTCATTAACGTTCACGAAATAAAAGAAATAGAAAAGTGATATATTGCATTTCTCGCTGCGAAAATTAATATATTTGTAATCACATTTACATTTGTTTTTACTAAATGACCGAATTGAATTGAAGAGAAGAGAAGTAGGCGATTTGGTGCTTGGCTAAAAAAAAAAAAAAGAGAGAAAAAATAGTCGATGCGTTTTAGATTACGTTTCAATTTTTGGGTTTATTTTCGTTTTTTTTTTCCTTCACGTTTAATAATCAACATCAGTGATTTTTTCTTTTTTCATTTTTCATAGTTTTTTTGTGATTATTTTCTCGCTCCGTCGTTCAAACGTTCATTGCTTTCTTTTGCTCCAACGCTGAAGAGAATTTTACACGTTTTCTCTTTAATCGACTATCTATCTGTCTATCTATCTATGTATCTGTCTATCTATCTATATGCCTGTCTATCACAATTTGTCTCTTTTTTATCTGTTAGTCTATCTACATACTCGACTTTTTATCTATCTATAAGTATCGAACGTCACACACGCACGCACACACACACACACACACACACACACACACACACACACACACACACGCCTGGTAACTCAGTGGTTAGAGCGCTGGCTTCACAAGCCAGACCGGGGTTCGATTCCCCGGCCGGGTGGAGATATTTGGGTGTGTCTTCTTTCACGTGTAGCCCCTGTTCACCTAGCAGTGAGTAGGTTCGGGATGTAAATCGAGGAGTTGTGACCTTGTTGTCCCGGTGACTGTTGTGTGCCTGGTCTCAGGCTTATCCGAAGATCAGAAATAATGAGCTCTGAGTTCGCTCCGTAGGGTAACGTCTGGCTGTCTCGTCAGAGACTGCAGCAGATCAAACAGTGAAACACACACACACACTCTCTCTCTGTCTCTCTCTCTCTCTCTCTCTCTCTCTCTCTCTCTCTCTCTCTCTCTCTCTCTCTCTCTCTCTCTCTCAAACCTTTTACATTCCATCGTCCCTCACCTCTCACCCTCTCTCTTTCCCTCTCCTCCTCCCCGAAAGCCACCACTTGTGTTTCCACCCAGGATAAGCTTAGGAAGGGAGACGAATCAAGCAGTGGCGTCATGCATCGTTCAGGCAGAGAGCGTCACGTTCAGGCCTCGCGCACAAGTAGTTGGGTCGTTCATCTTTCAGTTCATTAGCGCTCCCCCAGACTTAGGACACGGCCAAACTTGCTGCCTGACTCCCAACGCTTGACGCTTTCCCCCGACCACCGCCATCAACACCACCACCACGCTGCCACTTCTCCTGTCTTGCTTGCTTGCTTACTTGGTTGCCTGCTTGCCTGCTTGTTTGTTTGTTGGTTGGTTGGTGACGGTCAGTGTGGTGGAGGGAGAGTGATTGGGAAGAGAGGCAGTGGGAAAAGGAGATTGTTTTGTTCATTAACGAAAGGGTTTGTGATAGAAAAAAAGGAGTAGGTTTATGTATGTATGTGTGGATAGATTGGCAGAGATCTGGGAAGGACACAGGAAGATTGGCGGATAGATAGATGGGTTTATGAATAGATAGGTAGATAGACAGGTATATATAGATATAGATAGATAGATAGATAGAGAGAGAGAGAGAGAGAGAGAGAGAGAGAGAGAGAGAGAGAGAGAGAGAGAGAGAGAGAGAGAGTGATTTTTACGTAGGATATTGTGTTTTGTGTTTCGATGATTTGATGTGACTGTGTGTGTGTGTGTGTGTGTGTGTGTGTGTGTGTGTGTGTGTGTGTGCACGCGTTTCAGGGATCCTCGGCATAAATAACTTAGCGAGATTTTCCAGAAAAAAAAAAAAAAAAAGAAAAAGCATTCGTACTAATTAATCGTCCATTTTAGAGCCTCGTCAGTATCGCCACTGGTATTCTGATTTTTTTACACATTTTTTTCCTTTTTCTTTTTTTTACTTCCTGACATATTTGTGTGAGCCGTTAACGAGACCTTACCGAGTGTGGTGGTGGCTCTGTGATGGAAGGAAGGAAGGAAGGAAGGAAGAAAGGAAGGGCAACACATTCCTCACTGCAGCATTCCTCCACCACGCAGCCCATTCCTCCTCGCCACATTCCTATCGCCTCTTACCGCGAATTTCTTCCTCTCATTAATTTCTCTTAGTTCCTGAATCGCATATTTTCCTCCAGATTGCAATTTCTCCCTATTATTTTACCCACCGTCATTTCTCTGCAAGTCTGTCCTCCTTCCTCCTCTCGCCCTTCCCTCCGCCCCGCCTCATTCGCCCCTCGCCGTAATTTAGGCGTAATGGCGTATTATTCCTGATCACAAACTCCCTATAGTCTTAAATTTTTCCTATGGGCAGATTATAATTTTTCAGATTAACCGTAAATTACCCTACCGATCTCAAAACTCCCCCCAAAAGTGCCATTATTTTTACCCTGCCTGGAAACTAACCGACTCTACTCTTCTACTTTTACCTTCTCCTATTCGTCTTCTCCTCCTCCGCCGCTCACCTGCTCTGCCCTGCCCTGCCCTGCCTCTTCTCAGCCCTTCCTCCATCCCCCTTCCCTTTCACTTCAACCTTTCCTTTTAGATTCACCTCAGCCACAAATTCTTTAGTCACAGCAACTCTCACAAGCTGCAAATTCCCGACAACAAGAGCAGCATGGCCTGGTGGTAGCGCGCTCTACTTCTCTCTCACTCTCTCTCCCTCCCCCGACTCTTTCTCCCCAACTTCCCCCCAGACACAAATTCTCTGCGTCGCAAACTTCTCCCAGTCCGCAAATTCCGTCAGACACAAGTTGTCCCTCGCCGCAAGTTACTCTCTCGCTGCTCTGAGGAGTCCGATAGCGATTTCTGGCCCTCCGTGGCGTCCCAAGGGAGCTCTGTTCGCCTTGCCTCGCCCTCCATCTCTCCTCCCTTCCTCCCTTTCTCCGCTACTTCCCTCCGGCTCTTCTTTCCCTCCGGCCCACGTGGAGAAGAGAAGAGCCTTTGTGCAGCTTGACTCATGGCCGTGTCGTGGGAAGTGAACCTGCTCCCTGAAGGTTTAGTGGTTGTAAACTTAGTACTTTTTATGTGCCTTTTAGTCTCTCGCTTGCTTGCACGCACCCACACACGCACACGCACGGACTTGTGGACCTACTTATTACTCTAACTGCATAGGCGTGCACTGTATCTCATTTATTTATCGAAGATGTTTTATCTTTTTTTTGTATTCCTTCACACACACACACACACACACACACACACACACACACACACACACACACACACACACACACACACACACACACACACACACACACACACACACACACACACACACACACACAAAACCATTCATTTCTTATATATTTTTTTATTTCTCCAATCTCTTATGGCGTATGGATAGATGTAGGTTCCTTTTCATTATTTCCCCATTCAATCGCAGTCCCTTTTCCCCTCCCACCCCCTCTCTCTCTCTCTCTCTCTCTCTCTCTCTCTCTCTGGCCTGTATTTGTTCATGCCACAGGAAGATTTAGTAATATTACATCGCAGGCAATCACGTAATGGCTCTGTGTATCTATGGCCAAGACTATTTCTTTTGGAGAGCCGCTATTTTCCCTACTCCTCTGTGTGTGTGTGTGTGTGTGTGTGTGTGTGTGTGTGTGTGTGTGTGTGTGTGTATTTGTGGGTGGGAGTTTTTTCTCTATTTTTCATTTCTCTTTTTTTTCCAGTTTGTTTTAGTTTCTCTCTCTCTCTCTCTCTCTCTCTCTCTCTCTCTCTCTCTCTCTCTCTCTCATCCAATCAGCAGCTGACTCATTTTTCTACCCAAAGCTTTATTTTTTCCCTTGCCTTAATTTCTGCCTCCTAAGTCACTAATTAGGACAAGTTTGGCTGCCTTTGTTCAGAGGTACGACCCTTTCTCCTGCCCTGAGCCCCGCCACGACCTTCTCTTTGCACCTATTCTGCTACCCGCTTGATCTCTCTCTCTCTCTCTCTCTCTCTCTCTCTCTCTCTCTCTCTCTCTCTGTTTCTCTGTCTCTGTCTTCGTTTCTTCTTTGTTTATTTCCGTCCCTCTTTCGCTTGTCAATAGTCTGTACTTCTAATTTGGCCTCTTTTTGCTCTCCTATAATTGATTCTTGTCTTCATAATCACCTGTTGTTTATCTGGGATGGTTATTTCTTTGTGTGAAAGTGTCTTAGGTAAATTAGTCTTCTATCATTGCTTCTTTTGTGTTCGTGCAATTAATGGTTTTTATGGAGAATGTTCCCAAAAAGAAGAGTATTGAAGTAAAAGGGGTTATTTGTCTCCATAGTGTCTTAATTCTTTTGTCCATACAGTGACTTTCTTTTCATTTTCCTGTCTGTCTGTCTGTCTGTCTGTCTGTCTGTCTGTCTGTCTGTCTGTCTGTCTGTCTGTCTGTCTGTCTGTCTCTCTCTCTCTCTCTCTCTCTCTCTCTCTCTCTCTCTCTCTCTCTCTCTCTCTCTCTCTCTCTCTCTCTCTCTCTCTCTCTCTCTCTCTCTCATCGTCTTTCTCTCCGTTGCTTTGCTTTTTCGTTACCGTCTCTTGTCAGTTGTCTTCACTTTTTCGTGGGATTCGCTGTCACAATATCGTTTAATTTCCCATGATTCGCTCACTTCTTTATCTTTTCTCTCTTTCTTTTCATCAATCTCTCTCTCTCTCCCTTTTTCTTTTTATCGCTTTTTTTTCCTAGTATATCCTCTTATATTTCTATTTTTCAATTATAATTTTATTCGTCATCATTCTTTTATTGGTCGTAAGTTTCTTTTTCTTTTTTTTAAGTTAATATCTCTATTTTTCACTTTTATTATTTTACATTCTCCAAGGCTCCTTCATTTCTGGTGCATTATTCCTATCTCTGGCTTCTCCCAGCTCTTTTCCTACTCCCTTTCCTCCTTCACTTCTTCCATCTCCTACTCCTTCTCCTCTCCTCTCTCCCTCTCTCGACCTCTGCTCATTCTACAAGTCAAATGCCTCGTCTAGAAGGGAAGGAATGAGGGCAGAGAGGAAAAGAAAGTCAAGACGTTTCGATCTTTGCTCATGAATCACAGGAACCCTATTTTTTTGTCCGCCCACCGTCTGAAGGATGCACGGCTTTCGAAAGACTTTATTTTCTGTGTCATTTGAGACTCTGAAGGCGTTTTTTCTTTCTATTTTTTTTTTCGTCATCTTGCGATTAGTGGAGCTCGAATGCATTCACGGGTCAAATCTATTTTCTGGTTTGTTTCTAGTTAGTGGAGTTTAATAATGTGCGTGTGGAGTGTAATAAAGGGATAGAAATCGCTGTCATTTTGGGGGAACATGCAGCTGCTGACGCTCGAGAACAGGGTAGGAATAATTACAATGGTTACCTCTCCCGAAGCTCGCCTGAATCAGATCTTCTTTTCTTTTTGGCATCCTGACAGTTGGAGTAATGTAACAACGCATACGAAATGGGGTAAAGGGATGGATATTCATATTATTTGTCGATAATACTTACTGTCGCATTAGAACAAAACAGGACTTACTTTCTTCTAACCCAAACTAATCAGACTTAGCTATTTCCTCATTTTCTTACAGCTGGCAGAGTTTAACCACCTTCATTAACGGGGCGCAATTTTACCTCGAGTTTTTCACTGTGAGTAAATGATTTTTATTTACATTATGAAAGGTTTATGGAGGTCAGAAGATTAATGACCTAAGTCTCCTCTGTTTTAACCCCCCCCCTCATAGGTTTCTGAGGCTGTGTAAATCACCAAACAGTAACCAGAATGAATATGGAAACGCGTCCTGAACAGTAACAGAAATGGAGATCTTTGTAACGTGTGTTTAGATGGTCTGAGTCTTCACTATTTTAATCCCCCACATAAGTTTCTGAGGCTGCATAAAATCACCAAATAGTAACCAAAATGAACATGGAAACACGTCCTGCCCACACATGAATTTCTGAAGCTATGTAAAATCACCAAATAGTAACCAGAATGAATATGAAAACGCGTCCTGGTTACTGAAAGGTTTAAAATGCGTGTATGAATAGTAACACACAAATGAAGATCTTTGTAAGGTGTCTACGTAAGCAGCTGTTGATACTTAAACACAGGATAGGAATCGTTCACTTGAGGCTAAAATTCACTAGACCTTTTACCTATGCACAACTCTATAACATCTTCAGGATAACCGTTTGGCAGGATTCGAGCTGTGTTTTGTGTCCGTGGCTTTGATATGACCGCACAATGCCTTACAGATTCTTCATAAGCACATTGTCTCTACAGCTTGCACTTCCCGGCCGTCACTGCAAGGTAAACAGGCTTATTACCACCCTTATAGAGAACAAAGAGGGTAAAAATAACCTATGGAAGTAGAAAACAGTTACCTTTACTCTCATAATAACAGCTGATAGTAAAGTTTTATTCGTCAGCATGCCTTTAAGCTGCACTGTCGCTATTAGTCTGTGGAGAAGGAAGGAAGGAACAAAGAAAAGAAGGAAGGAAATTAGGAAGAAATGAAAGAAGAATGAAATATATATAAAATAGATAAAGAAAGGAAGGAAGGAAGTAAGGAAGAAAGAAAGAAAGAATGAATGAAAGGAATGTTGCTATTGATCTGCGGAGAATGCAAAGAAGGAAGGTCAAGCAGGAAAAAAATGAAAAAAAAGAAGGAAGGAAGGAAGGAAAAGGAAGAAAAAAAACAAGGAAAAATGAAATAGATAGGTACTTAGATAAAGAAGGGAAGAAAGAAAGAGAGAGAAAGAAAGAAAAGAATGTAAGAAGAAAGTAGGAGTATTGTGAAGAAAACAAACTTGGGACGAAGTCAAGAAAGAAACAATAACGAAATGAACGAATAAATAAAAGAAAGAAGGAAGTAAGACGAAGGAAGTTGAAGCAGGAGGAGGAGGAGGAGGAGGAGGAGGAGGAGGAGGAGGAGGAGGAGTAGAGGAGGAGTAGTAGTAGTAGTAGTAGGAGGAGGAGGATTGAGGAGTAGCAGTAGTAGTAGTAGTAGTAGTAGTAGTAGTAGTAGTAGGAGGAGGAGGAGGAGGAGGAGGAGGAGGAGGAGGAGGAGGAGGAAGAAGAAGAAGAAGAAGAAGAAGAAGAAGAGTAGGAGTAGGAATAGTAGTAGTAGGAGCAGGAGGAGGAGGAGGAGGAGGAGGAGGAGGAAGAAGAAAGATGATGATGATGAAGAGGAGAAAGAAAGATGAGGAGGAGGAGGAGGAGGAGGAGGAGGAGGAGAAGAAGGAGGAAGAGGAGGAGATAATAATGAAAAAGAGTGAGGCAGGAGGTAGCAGCATCGAAGGTTCATCTCTTTGCTCAGCCACACACAAGTCACATCAGGATAAAGTCGTTACTTTCGCCGCGACACTAAAGGAAGGATGTGTTTGCTTAGAATTCCAGCACAACTACCACGTGAAGAAAGGCAACTACGAGACTCTGAGCGGTGACACGTGCCCCCGCCTTCTCTCTCTCTCTTTCTCTCTCTCTCACACACACAGCTAATGGTGCTAAATAAGATGCCATGAAATGCTAAAAAAGGAAGAAAAACAACATAAGAGAATTACAAGCAAGAAAATATACAACACAGAACGGCACTTGTGACACCGAGAGAAAACAGTGGTGGTGATTGTGGTGGAGGAGGGAAGGGACCGGTAAATAAGCTTAACACAGGTGATGCACGACTAATTCAGCCTGTCAGGTAGAAAGTGACAACCGTAAAGGAGCGTGGCAGGAAAGAGATGGTGGGAGAGAAAAATAATAAAAAATATGTGACAGGGATGATGATGAGAGAGAGAGAGAGAGAGAGAGAGAGAGACGGGAGAGAGACGAGAGAGACAAGAGACGAAAGAGTTTGTTATAGTAAGCCAAAATTCCCGTCCATCATCCAATCACGTCCTGTTCCGCGTCACACTTTTTCCTCCCAAACGACCAATTTCTGGCGGGGAAAAATGAGTTTACACACTTAATACCGAATAATGCTATCAGCGCCAAGGCAAAAAGGAAAAAAAAGGAGGAAAAAAGGTTGAGCTCTTTCTTTTTTTTTATCTGTTTGACATTGCGAAAGCATAGAGATGAAAAACAGAGAGAGAGAGAGAGAGAGAGAGAGTGAAAGAGAGATTAATCACCAAACGAAAAGAATTAGGAAAAGTAAAAATGGGATCCAGGAAATGTTGAATAAAAAAGGAAAAGTAAAGAAAACATGCAAGGAAAAGGAAAGTAAAAAAAAAAGAATCGTGAATGTTGCAGTGGAATTTGTGTGCCTTAGAAATCACGAAAGCTGAAAGTAAAGGGAAGAGAGAGAGAGAGAGAGAGAGAGAGAGAGAGAGAGAGAGAGAGAGAGAGAGAGAGAGAGAGAGAATGGTTGACACAGACACATACACATTAAAATAAAAGCACACACACACACACACACACACACACACACACACACACACACACACACACACACACACACACACACACACACACACACACACACACAGGCAGGGAGACACAGAGTAAGATAGACAAACACGAAGGAAAGAGAGAGAGAGAGAGAGAGAGAGAGAGAGAGAGAGAGAGAGAGAGAGAGAGGAGAGGAATGCGTGAAGGAATGATAAGTAAAGGCAGAAAAAGGAGTCATGACAGAGAAATAGAGAGAAGGCAAACTCATTCATCTCTGGCAACAAAACTTGGTAACGTTGTCATGAAAAAAAGATGAAAAGTGGAAAAAAAACATGGATGGAATAAAAGAGAAATCATATTAAGCGGCTTTTCTCTCTCTCTCTCTCTCTCTCTCTCTCTCTCTCTCTCTCTCTCTCTCTCCCATATCTGTTTGACCTTGACCTCCATGACACACTGAAACAAAATAAATGATTAAAAGAATAAAGGATGTGTAATAAAAGTGGCAGAATAAAGTAAGGCAGAAACATAAAGCAAATTGGTTCAGTTGATTTTTTTTTTATTTTGGACGAAATAAACTCAAAATATAGTAAGTTTTTTTTTTTTTTTTTTTATACCGAAGATGACCAATACACGAAACTCACGGAAAAAAAATCAGACTGATCGATAATAACAACAACAACAACAACGATAGCAACAAATATTACCAACTCTTCTCCTGACACCAGCACCACCACTCACAACAAAAGCAACAATAACTGCCACCACCATCAACAACAACAACAACAACGACAACTACAAAGACACCGACAACAACAACGGTAACAACAACAACAACAACAACAACAACAACAACAACAACAACAGTAATAGTAACAACAACAACAACAGCAACAACATTAATGATAATAATAATAATAAGAACAACAGCAACAATAACAAAATCTACAACGAAAGAAAAACACCACCACCACCACCACCACCACCACCACCACCAACAACAACAACAACAACAACAACAACACAAAACAGCAACAAAACAATCTTCTAACAGTTTCTTTTTGCATAACCACTTAGTCTAATCTTCCTCCTTATTTTTTGTTGGCTTCCTGTACGTGTGTGTGTGTGTGTGTGTGTGTGTGTGTGTGTGTGTGTGTGTGTGTGTGTGTGTGTGTGTGTGTGTGTGTGTGTGTGTGTGTGTGTGTGTGTTTGCAAGTCGCCTGTAATTGACTTTGTTGGCACTCTGTTCCGCGCTGCGTGAAATGTGTGCCTCCATGCATCAAATGTGCCATCCAAGTTTGCCTGTCGCGGGAGGGAAGAGCGGCGCCAATGAGATTACCGAGACACATTTTTTTTTTTTTCATCAGAACAAACTTGTGAGCTAAGTTTTATTCCCATATGCAGCCAATTAATTCCTTTTGGCGAGAGAGAGAGAGAGAGAGAGAGAGAGAGAGAGAGAGAGAGAGAGAGAGAGAGAGAGAACGTGTGACAATTTAGTAATGCACACACGTATTGTTTTTCTACTATAAGACTTGAGGAAGAGGGGGAGGAGGAGAAGAAGAAGAAGAAGGAGGAGTAGGAAGAGGAATACATAGGAAAGACAAGTGACAGGAGGCCTTGCGACCTATGACGAGGTCACTCGTTTACTAAACTACATGTACAGAAGCTACATACTTAGTAGGAGGTAAGGATAGAACAGATGAAGGAGAAGGAAGAGGAGGAGGAGGAGGAGGAAGAGGTGGAAGAAGAAAATGAAGAGGATGATAAACAAAAAGATGAAAAGAAGAAGAAGAAGAAGAAGAAGAGGAGGAGGAGGAGGAGGAGGAGAACACCGAAGGAATTGTGATGACTTGTCGGTATGAAAAACAAAAAAAACAGAACAGGAAAATGAGTAAGATAAGAGTGAGGAGTAAGCGAACATTTCCTTCATATAGAAAAAGGTTGAAAAGACCAGCTGATGAGCTATGAGGCAGTGGAAGAAGGCGCCAATGCAGTCATCTTGTACTCCATCAAGGTGGGAGGCGGTGCGAGGTTGCCATAGAGATAACGTTCACGGGAGAAGTAACTTTGGTGCCTCAGAGTGCTTTCCTTTGCTCCTCCTTCCGTAGCGAGGGTGTGGGAGGCCTGAAGCAGCTCGGCGTGTTGTCAGAGAGGACTTTTGTTAGCTATTTCTTTCCCTGAGAGGCTTTGAGGGTCTTGATGTGGCTCACTGCGTTACTTTCCCTCATTAAAGGCTTTTTTGATAGGCTGTGAGGGCAGCGATGTTCAGAATGGTGCGAATCAGTAGTATTTTCTCGTCCACCTCCTTCTCGTAACCAGCTATTGAGTATCATTGTGACGTTCAACAGATTATCGCGAATGAATGTTTTATTTTTTCTCAGACAAAAAAAAAAAAACTTATCAATTGTGATAGTGTTATAAGTTGAAATATTCTTCCTTGGAGAGATTATGTAAAACTTGAATTGATAAAACTTAAGTGATTGTAAATAAATCATTATATTAAACTCCTTTGCGACAACATACAACACTTCACAGCTCTAAAAATGTGGTGCTGAAACCTTACAAGCAACAGCAGGGAATAGAAGTGATTAAAAGAGTGAAGTATCCCATTCGTAACCAGTGTAATGTTTAAAAGTGGGTGGGGAACAAAAACGTAATACCTTAGAGTAACTTTTGATTAAGGAAAGGTGAACCAAATAGCAGATTAGAACCTTTACAAACACCCCACAAAAAAAGAAAATTAAGTAAAAGAGTGTTGTTTCTAATTTCTAGTTTGTATAACCTTTAAAAGAGTTTTGAATTAAGGAAAAAAGCACCAAGTAACAGCACAAAATCTTTAACCCCTTCAGTACCAGGACACGTTTCCATATTAACTCTACTTACTATTTGACGATTTTAATACAGCTTCAAAAACTTATGTGGGGATTGAAATAGTGAAGACTCTGGCCACTAATCTTCTGACCTCCCTAGGCCCTTCCTATTGTAAATAAAATCGTCTAATCATGTCCAAAACTCATGGTAAAAAATGCGTTCCAGCAATGAAGGAGTTAAGGAGAAAGACACCAAATAGAAGCATAGAATCTTTTAAAAACACATACATGAGAGAAATATAAATAAAAAAACCAGATATTTCTATTTTTGGTCAATACAAGGTTTGGAAGTTAATGCAGAACACAATTGAAATATCCCAAAGTGGTCTGGTTTTAGGAACACGGGCCCCAGATTGCAGGGGAATAGTTTAGTGTCCTTTGTTTTCTAGTTTTTCTTCATTCTAACCATTTCCCTCGAGTGCTTTTTCCGAGGTCTTGGTTTAGTGAGGTGGTGGCGAATTGTTCTTTGGCTTTACTCTCCCCCTCCCCGCGTGTTTCCCTTCCCGCCACGGCCGCCAGGGGACTTCTCGGTGTGGCGTGGCAAGCTAACACCCTTCTGCATGTTTTCCTTCCCCTGGTATTCCCGAGGGAGATTCTTGCAGCTGCTTCTGGATAAAATTTCTCCAGGTTTAAGGTAGGGTACCCTGGGTTTCGCCTCGTCCTCGTCCTCTTTCTTGTCCTTGTTCTCCTCCTCCTCCTCCTCCATCTCCTCCTTCTCCGCCTGTTTGTCTTTTTGTTGTCTTTTTCCTCCTTTTTTTTTTTTCATCTTCGTTTTCTTCGCCTTCGTTTTCATCGTCATTGTCATTGTCATTGTTTTCTTCTTCTTCTTCTTCTTCTTCTTCTTCTTCTTCTTCTTCTTCTCCTTCTCCTCCTCCTCCTCCTCCTCCTCCTCCTCCTCCTCCTCCTCCTCCTCCTCCTCCTCCTCCTCATTTCAAATTCTGTGTTTTCCTTCAATTGTTTTTTTTCTCTTTTCCTCTTGTGTTTATCTTTTTGTTACCTATATTTTCCTTTACTCTAGTTGTTTTCTTGTTTGTCTTGAATTTCATATGCCTGGAGTAAGTTGAATTGCATGTTTAGTATTTATGTGTGTTTTTTTTCAAGGTGCTTTTACTTGTTTTCCTTGATTTCACCTTTGTGTTCGTGTGTCGTTCTGTATTTGTTCGCGTCGATCTTTCTATCTGTCTGTCTGTCTGGTTGACTGGCTGACTGACTGGCTGGTTGGATGGCGTGCTGGTTTTCTCTCTCTCTCTCTCTCTCTCTCTCTCTCTCTCTCTCAAGGATCTCTATTATCTCTAATCATATTTCTGACTTATGCAGTTGACATAGTTGAGTAGTGACATAACGTGTGTGTGTGAGTGAGATGGTGGCTGGACGATGCATATTCGATGAAGGGAATTACCAAGGCTGATTGTTGTAAGGAGCTGCAAGAATTGACCAAGATTCATATGGGGAGCAAAAGGTGAATAGATCGTTGAAATTTCTATGTATGAGTGAAAATATAGATAGTAGAATATGAATGTTTGCAAAGTGGAGTGGAAAAGTATCAATGACAATAATACATACAGTTAGTTATATTCACTTTTTATGCTCGAGAGGAAAGAATATTATCGGCATCTCTTTTTTTTTCTTTATCCATTATCGTGTCTGTTGTGGAATGAGGTAGTTACTAAGAGTTCAAAGAAAAGTGGGTTTTTATCTAATGGTTGTTTACGAATGTGTGGTACGAGAGTCTAGGTAGTGTGATCTTTTTATTTAATCAGGACTCAAGTGTGCAGCTTTGATGTGGAATGGAAAGGTGGGGTGCAGAGAGAAGCGCCAAAGAGGTCTTCAAACGCAGAGTTCCTTTACTGAGAGGAAGTACGTGAATTCAAATTACTGATAAAATGGAAAAAGAGCAGATTTAATGATAACTCACAGAAATTCACTCTTAAGCGATTTTTTTAATTTTTTTTATTAGATACAGCTTTTTAGACACTTATTGTACTAATTTCTTGATTATTTCAGTACACGAAGCAACCTATTGTTTCTTTTTTGTTTTCCGTGTCCATGCAAACTTTATTTCTTTTACTATTTATATTTCACCCGATCCGCTTGTTGGTGGGAGGCGGTTTCCTGGTGGTCAGCGTCGCTCTAAATGTCTGGCTAGCTTAGCACGGGCGAGGACTGACCAACTAAGCCTTTACATAAAATATGAGGCCGACCATCAAAGCCTCCCACACACAAAAAGAAAAGAGAAGAGTTGCAACAAGAATTCCCTACCGACTGTGCTGGAAAAGAACAAAAAAAAAAAAAAAAAAAACTATAGTGTGTCTACTCTAAAGCGTCTCCTGGGTCTCGGTTTGAATGGTGCCCCAGGGAATGCGTGGTTGTCAGATCTTGAGGAAAACTATGATTTATCCTTGTAATAAGTGCGTTGATCAACAGAAAAAAAAGTATTATTCACATGAAATTAATTACGTTATCAATAAGCTACAATATGTTTTAAATCCAGGAGCCATTTTAGAGTAGACAGGCTATAGGACATGTCAGTGAAATCGTTAAAAAAAAATATAATCACGTATAGGAACCAAATACATTTCTTATTGAGGGTTGATGGCGCGACAAAATTTACGCTCAAGAAAGAGATAGCAAGGAATTGGTTCTTCAAATAAAGTGGAAGATGAACAGAATGAACTCAGTAGTCAGGTTGTTGGTGCAGAGTCATTAACCCCTTCAGTACCGTGACGCATTTTCCATATTTATTCTGCTTAATATTTAGCGATTTCATACAACTTCAGAACCTTATGTGGGGAATAAACTGGTGAGGACACTGGTCATTAATCTTCTGAACTCCATCGACTCTTCCTAATGTCAATAAAATAATCAAATCACACGAAAAATTGATGATAAAAGTGTTTTCCAGTACTGAATGGGTTAAGAAGATTTAGTAGAAGATGGGGAATGTTTATATAGGAAATGCCACGAGTTAGTTTGATGGCTTCTTGCAGCTTCCCTTGTTGTCTGATAGGCTTATGACAAAATGACATAAAGTTAAGATTAGGAGAAGAATTGTTTAGGTAAGTGAGTTCAGATATATAATTAGAACTCATTACTAAATCTTCAACAATGGCCTAAAGCTATAAGAGACAGACACAAGCAAGAAACACGTATCAGAAGACTATTTTGAACTAAGAGGAATTTCAGAGACAAAACAAGGAGACGTGAGTTTGAATCTGTACACTACGATACAAGCCATGACACCCACCCACCCACCCCCCACACACACACACACACACACACACACACACACACATACAGAGAGACAGAGGTTTTCATGTCGTGTCTTTTCGTTGACGTATTTTTTATTTTAATTTCTTGTATTCACTCTCTTTCTGGACCCTTTTCTCTCATTCCTCCGCACGATTT
>NC_059300.1:27485234-27505234 GCF_017591435.1 Portunus trituberculatus
TCTCAAGGAAAAAATGTGTTCCAGTACTGAAGAGGTTAAAGAGAAACTAAGCAAGAAATTCAAGCACAAACAGTCATTTAAAGCATTTCATTACTGTTTCGAAACCACGAAATAAAATTAACTAACACTGAACATACGAGTGACATGTTAACAGTAATAGAATATAAAAATAGACTAAGATGGTCAGGAGACAATCTGAAAAGAGAGGAAAGGTAAAAAGGAGACAGACAAAGGAATCTTTTAATTGACCTTCTAATTTTGGACTCGGAAGGAAACTCGGCACAGGGAAGAAAGAGACGCTGCTTTCTTTGGTCAGGGTCAGCACGGAGCGATTAGAATGGAACGTGCTGAGATCAACATACTGGGCTTGACTTATGTAGAGGAGCCAGTCAGCGTCTTGGTAATGGTAGAGAGTCGTGTGCGTCGTGGTACGTTTAGGAGTTTTAGAAGTGATTGCAGCTCATTCTGGAAACAGGAAATGTCAACCAGAGCCTAGAATAAAATATTTTTTCATAAAGACTTTCATTAATATGTGGGGAAGTTGAAATATCTGCTTACTAACAAAATAGAAACGTTGTGTACTGGAGAAAAGAAAGTTCATGGCCAAGTGGCGAAATAGTTAAGTAAAGGATAGAATAGATTAGAATAAAAATAATAATGTTTTTAAGACTTTTGAAGACCCAAGGGCACTGAATGCTTACTTAGTGTGCCTCACTGGAGAAAATCAAAGAGGAAGATCGAGATTAACATTACGAATAGAGCGAGAAGCTGCCGGGAGACGCAAGTTGTCGCTGAGAAGATAATTTGTCAAAGGAGAAGCAGGAAGAGAAGGAAGAGCGAGGGTAGGAGGAGAGGCGGGATGGTGCTTGCAATGTATATGACTGGGGAGGAGGAGAGTCTGGTTACTGAGATAATTGATCGATGAAAGTTTGGAAGTTTGCTTGGATGGAATTGAGTTGAGACGAGTGTTGCAGTGCAGGTGGTGGTGCTTGATTCAGCTCCACACGCTCATCCTGCAACACTGGCCGCGCACTCTCCATTTCTACGCACCTCATCACGCTGCCAAAGTTATACATAAAATTCACATTAATCTGTACAGTGATAATAAAGTTTGTAAATGTTAACTGTATTATTTCAAGATAGTTATTTAAAATTTTAACTGTTAACCCCTTCAGTACCACCACGCGTTTTTATATTTATTCTGCCTACTATTTGGTGATTTTATACAGTTTCAGAAATTTTTGTGGGGATTAGAATAGTAAAGACTGTGGCCATTTATCTTCTGACCTCCATAAACCTCCTTCTAATGTAAATAAAATCGTCTAGTCGCACACAAATCTCAAGGTAAAAATGTGTCCCAGTACTGAAGAGGATAAGACTGACTCCTGTGGCTGCTGAAATCGTATAGTGCAAAGTAAGATATTTAAAGACATCAATGACGGTAAAAAAAAAAAAAAAAGTGATGGAATTGTTCAGATCTTTTAGTGTTCGGTCAGAAAAATCATCCAGGTTTCCCTCAATTGACAGTCTGTGGGTGAAAATCTGATTCTCTTCATCAATACCACCCATCTAAACTTCCTACACCAAGATATTCTCCCATGTAAATTTCACTCCAAATAATTTCTACGTAAGATAAAGTCCCTCCCAAACCCAACCTGAGCGTATTTCATGATAGGGGAGAAAGTTTTAGTGGTGAAAACGTTGTGGGTGGAATGTTCGTGACGGAAATGTCATGGGGTGAGTATACGCGGGGCAGGAGACCAGAGTTAGAGATCTGTGTGGCAGGCTTTAAGAGGGAGGTTTCAAGACATTTGTTCCTGTCTTTTGGCTAATTCTTTACTAATCTTTAAGGGAACCACCATCTCAAGGGGGCCTTATTTTTAATCTTTTGTTGTCCTTGGATGGTTTCTCTCTTGCATAAAAAAGGCTGATACTAATGATACTATCGATCCTAACTGATACTAACGATATTTATTTTGTTTCCCTCTTGCATGAAAAAACGCTGATACTAATGATATATTTTTTTTATTCAAGGGAGGAAATTTTCACCTTTAACTTCTTCAGTACTGTGACACCTTTTCATCTTGAGTTTTTGTATGATTAGATGATTTTATTGGTATTAGGAAAGGTCTATGGAGGTCAGAAGATTAATGGGCACAGTCTTCACTCTTTTAATGCCCCAAATGTGATTCTAAAGTTGTATAAAGTCACCAGATAGTGAACAGAAGGAATATGGAAACGCGTCATGATAGTGAAGCCATTAATCTCTGTGTTTGTTACTTCACATTTCTTTATTTCATTTGTGTTTTTTTTGTTTCATATGTTTGTGTTCATTAGTCTTGTTTTATCAGTTGATTGCCGTATTCAGTTGGTTAATTAGTTAGTTAGTCTATGCAATTAGTGTGTATTCATTTCAACGTTTATTATAATTCATACATCATTATTTCACATTTATAACTTGTTTATTGTAATGTGTCGTTTTTTTTTTTACGAGAAAAAGTCTTATGATATATTTATTAATTTATTTAATCATTTATTTGAAGACTCACGTATTTACCCACTTACCTATTATTTTATCTCTCCATCTATTTATCTACCTATCAGTCTCTCTCTATCTTTATATACCTATCAATCCATCTCTCCTTTCTGTCTTTCTTCATCTTTTCCCAATTAGTCTTTTCTTTTCTCTTCAAGATCTTCCATTTTTGTCCCTTCCTCCTTTTTCCTTCTTCCCTTCCTTTAGTTCTTCCTTTCTTTCTTCTTCCCATCTTTTTAACCACCATTCATCTTTATCTGACTTTTCATCTATCCTTTCTATCTTCCTTCCTTTTTTCCCACTTCGTCTTTTCGTTTCTCTTCTGTCCTTTCATTTTTCGTCCCTTCCTCTTTTTTCCTTCTTCCCTTTCTTTGATTCTTCCTTTCTTTCTTCCTCCTTTCCTTCTTTTTAACCATCATTTATCCTTGTCTGACTTACTATTTATCCATATTCATCTTTATCTTACTTATTTATCCATCTTGCCTTACCATGAATTGTTTCCTTGTATTTGAGGCGGAAGAAACAGTGGAGGAGGCAGGAGTGTGACAGCCATGATTATGTGTCGCTGCGGAGACACGAAGGATTAGAGGAGCGCCGCGCGGGACATGAGGGCTCAGGGTGCGGCTCCCGGGCTGCCTGTGTGTCCTAAGAGGCGACTAGGAAGGATCAAGCACGAGCCCTGGCGCCGCCCCCTTCAGGAACTTTAATATTTCATGAGAGAAGAAGAGGATTAAAGGATAACTCGTCTTTCTTTTTTCTGTTTATCTTTTTTTTTATTCTTTATTTTTTTATTTTCTTGATTTTTCTTTTTTTTGTTGTTGTCGTTGTTGTTGTTGTTGTTATTGTTGTTGTTGGTAGTGGTGGTAGTGTTGCTGGTGTTGTTGGTGTTGTTGTTGGTGGTGGTGGTGGTCGTGGTGGTGGTAAGACTTTTGTTGATGTTACTGTGTTTGTTATTGTTTATTTTTTTGTTATTGTTGTTGCTGTTGTTTTTCCATCCATCTATCTGACTCCACTAATGAACGTTCACTGCTTATTTCAGTCCATTATTCTTGTCTGGATTACATTTTGCTCTTTACGTTTATCCTGCCTCGCTACTTGTTCTTACTTTATGCATGGATATTCCCTCTGTTCTTTTTTTTTGTTAAACTCTGTCTTACCTTTTTCACTTCTTTTACATTTCCGTTTATTCTATCATCATCCTTTTCTCATATTTTATTTAACTTTTCGCCATTTCATTATCGACATTCACTATTTCTGTTTCTCTCCCTCTTTGTTACTCCCTTCCCTTTTACCCTTCCCCTTGCTCTCTCTCTCTCTCTCTCTCTCTCTCTCTCTCTGTCCTTTTTCCCTTCCCCTCGATTTTTGGTGGACGTGTTCTGGGCGCCTGGGCTGATTCCCCTCACGCCGCGCCCTGCCGCTCCCCACAGCCTGCAATCAGAGTCCATACATCATGCCCTTCATTCCTCTTCTCCTGACGCGGCCTTCTCCTCCTCCTCCTACGTCCTGCCTGCTTTCCTGCCTGCCTGCCTGCCTGACGATCCTTCCCTTCCCGCCTTCCTTTCTACGCAGCCTTCCTTTCTCTCTCTCTCTCTCTCTCTCTCTCTCTCTCTCTCTCTCTCTCTCTCTCTCTCTCTTTCTTATTTTTGCTGTCGTTTTGTTTTATTTTGTTTATTTTTGTTTGTTTTTGTCTATTTTTGTGTTTGGTTTGTGTTTTTCTTCCGTTTTCGTTTTCCTTTGTCTTCATTGTTTCTTTTTTTCTTTGTTTTATGTTTGTTACGTTTTTTGTTTCAATTTTTTTCTTTTCTTTTTCTTTTCTTTTATTTTTCGGTCTGTATTTCTTCCATTTTTTTTCTTTTCCGCGTGGTCGTTTCCTTTCGTTTGCGTCCGTTTCGTCTTCTTCCTTCTTCCCTTTATTTAATTCTTCCTTGCATCTTCCTTCCTTCTTTCCTTCTTCCATCCTTTTAACCATCATTCATCCTTCTCCACACCTTCCTTCCATCTTTGCACCTATCTAACCTTCCTCTATCCTTCCCATTTTCTTCTATCCATCCATCCTTCTTATTGCCCTTCCTCCTTTTCCCTTCTTCTCTCCTCCTCCATCAAACACTTCTGGGAATCCATCACAGTGGCTTTTCCTTTCCACTCTTTTCATCTGCCTCTTCACACGCTTCCCTTCCTCTTATTAGCTCAGCCTCCTCAGCATCGCCTTCCGTCTACCTACCTTCGATATGCGAACTTCACATTCCTCTCCGTCATTTTTTCTTTCATTCCTCACGTAAGTCAATTTTTATTAGTTGTTATTTGATTTTTTTCGTTGCCTCTGTGTGTTTTTCTGTCTGTGTGTGTTTCTGTTTGTTTCTCTATTTGTCTGTTTTGACTTTCTTTCATTTATGTCATTTATTTTCTCTCTTGTTCTGTCTCTTATTCTCTTTTTCTCTCTCTTTCATTTTAGTAATTGTTTTTTTCCTTTTTTATTTTTCCTTCCCCTCTTTCTTCATTAAATTTTTCTTTCGTCTTTTTTTTATTTCTTTTATTAGCCTCTTTATTGGCAATATTTCTTTTGTCTTTCCTTCCTGTTTTATTTTCTTTCATCCATCATTTTGTTCTCCGCCTTCATTCCTTCTTTTATCCTATTTTCCTTTCTTCCTTCCTTCCTTCCTTCCTTCTTCCCTTCCACCTTCCTTTTTCCTTGTTTCTTTTTTCTTCCTTCCTTCCTTCTTTCCTTCCTTTTTTCCTTCCTTCCTTCCTTTCTTTCTTCCTTCCTTCCTTCTCATATGCGTTTCGGTTAACTTTTTTTTGTCATACACACACACACACACACACACACACACACACACACACACACACACACACACACACACACACACACACACACACACACACACACACACACACACACACTTAACCTCATTATTTTGGCAATTATACTAGTTTGCCATTTACTTCCTCTTATTTTGTGTCTCTTTTTCCTTCCTCTTTCCCCCCCCTCTCTCTCTCTCTCTCTCTCTCTCTCTCTCTCTCTCTCTCTCTCTCTCTCTCTCTCTCTCTCTCTCTCTCTCTCTCTCTCTCCTACTTCTTCATTCTTTAGTTCCCTCTCCACATGCACCCCACTCTCCCTCTCACCACTCCCCCTCCCCCCCTTAGACTAACCGTGTCACACTGTTATAATCTCAATGATGAAAGAGGCTCATTTTTGTCTTAAAGTTAATTAATTATTTTTTTCCTGTGGTCTCCTAAGCCAGAAACCTTCGCTTTGTCTCCACCAAGTCCTCTTCTCTTCCTCATTTTCCTCCTTCTCTCTCTCTCTCTCTCTCTCTCTCTCTCTCTCTCTCTCTCTCTCTCTCTCTCTCTCTCTCTCTCTCTCTCTCTCTCTCTCTCTCTCTCTCTCTCTCTCTTCCTTCTTGTCATCTTCTTTGCTTTCATTAATCTCCTTTATCTTTATTAATGGTTTTTCTTATATTGTAGTTAACCTTCTTACTTCTTTCCCTCATTTTCTTCTTTCTTATCATTTTTTTTCCCTTTTGTGTGTGTGTGTGTGTGTTGGGATATTTTCTTTAATTTTCTCTTATCGTTTTTCTTTCCGCGTTTCCGTCATGTCGTGTTCTTCATCATTTTCTTTTTTCTCTTCTCTCTCTCTCTCTCTCTCTTCTCATATTTCTCCCCAGCGTCTTTTTCTCTTTGATGGTCTTTCGTTGTGTTCTTTAGCTCTCTCTCTCTCTCTCTCTCTCTCTCTCTCTCTCTCTCTCTCTCTCTCTCTCTCTCTCTCTCTCTCTCTCTCTCTCTCTCTCTCTCTCTCTCCCTGCCTCGTTAGCTGTCCTCTCCCTCTCCTCTCTTCTGCTTCCTTCCACTCTATTTCTTCGTCTTTCTTTCCCCCTTTTTCTACGTCACCATTAGTTCCCACCCTTCCCTTTTCACTCTTCCTCCTCCTCCTTCTATTCCTTTTCTTTTTCTGTCCCTCCTTTTGTGCACCGCGTCTCTCGTTCTTTCTTTCCCTTCCTTCGTCTCTTTCCAGTCTTTCTTTCCTTTCTTCATCCCTTGAGATTTCCTTCGACTCGCCTGAAGTTGACGATAATTTCATGAATATTATACGTATATATGTTTTTTTTTTACCGAGCGCAGGTGAGCGAGGGTAAGCCAGAAAGAGAGAGAGAGAAAGAGAAAGAGTGATGGGGGAGGTACAGGATGGGATAAAATGTATGCAGCTTTCATATCTGGAGTTATCGTGAGGCATTATCATAAGAGAAGCATTTGTAGTTCTTCCCTGTATGATAAGACTCGTTTGTTATTTATAGGCATCCGCTCTTGTCTTTTTTTCTTTTGCAAGTGGATGGTCGAGACGGGATCCTCTTGCTTACTTAAGTAGGTGCTGCCTGAGTGGTAGGAGTCTGATGTGACGTGATGGCATTCTATTGGGTTAGTTTCTCTTTAGGAGCTGTTATGGTGTAGGGTGTGTGTGTGTGTGTGTGTGTGTTCTGTGTTTGTATATTGATATGCTGTATGTGTTTGTTTTCTCGTCTGTCATATTTCAGTTTTTTTTTCTTTTTTTGATGCATTTAGTTTCATAACGATTTGTTTTTATCAAGGAAGCTTCTAGGATTATGACTCTCTCTCTCTCTCTCTCTCTCTCTCTCTCTCTCTCTCTCTCTCTCTCTCTCTCTCTCTCTCTCTCTCTCTCTCTCTCTTTCCTCTTTGTCTCTGTCTCTCTTTCTCTCTGTCTGTCTGTCTGTCTGTCTGTCTGTCTGTCTGTCTGTCTGTCTGTCTGTCTGTCTCTCTCTCTCTCTCTCTCTCTCTCTCTCTCTCTCTCTCTCTCTCTCTCTCTCTCTCTCTCTCTCTCTCTCTCTCTCTCTCTCTCTCTCTCTCTGTTATCATTGCCATTGCTTTGAACGATACACGTCTCGTCAAGCCGTCTACATGTGTTCCCTTGCTGCGTTCCACTAGTGAATGGTTTCGCCTCGTTCCTCCTCGTGTTTACATCGCCGCATTCTGGATCTCGAGCCAAGAATATTTTAAGTCCTATAAGCAGCTCCTTTTTATGCCATGAGTTTGTTATTCCTAGGTATCTATTTGTCTGATTTTGATGTTTACTTTCCTTCAGTTGTTTTTTTTTTCTCGTAGACGTAGACCTTGACACATTTTATTCTATTTTTCTATTACATCGAGTCATTTTCTCTTCTAAATTTTCTATGTATTCGTAGATCTTTACACTACACTCCTGTCTTTGTTCTCTGGGTATATTCAGTCCTGTGCTTCTTTGTATTTCGTCTTTTACGGCTTCTCTCAATTCCGGTATTTTTGTATCTCGTTCTTCTGTTTGCTTCCATTCATTCCAAAGGCATTCCTCATTGATCTCTACACAACTTTCCTTATATTCCCGTTACATCGAACCTTCATCTCTCCTATGCTCTACCCTCTTCTATGCACCACTCGAGGCCTTTCGTCTGAAACTTGAAATTAGAATCCTTTCAGGTCCTTTGAAAATATTCGTCGAGTCTTGAGAAGTCATTTGAAGTCTCAGGCAATGAGAGTACTTAGAAGTCTGCGGAAGTCTATTACTGGGTTTGAAATTCGCTGGAAAATATGTACTGGAAGTCTGTTAAGTTCTATGAAAAAATGTATTTAAGGTTTTGGAAGACATTTTGTGTGTGTGTGTGTGTGTGTGTGTGTGTGTGTGTGTGTGTGTGTGTGTGTGTGTGTGTGTGTGTGTGTGTGTGTGTACTGAGCTATGGAATTCTGTATGACTGTCAAGCATTCCTAATAGTATTTTTATATTAATGATGATCGATTGAAGGCTTTTAGGAGTGGCTGGTCTTTGGAAAGGTCAGACTCTGGATCGAATGGCAAGATTGACGAGAACTCTTTAAATATTAAGTCTAGAAAGTGACACTCATGGCCAAAAGAACATTTCTCTGCGGTTTTCTGTCCCTCACGCGTCTATCACTAATTCAGAAGTCCAGCTTGAAGAGTCTTTATAAAGTGTTTGAATCTTAAAGCCATATTTTTCTCTTCTTGCGAAACTGAGCCTTTGTTTTTTTCAGCTCAAATACAAGCTAGTTAGTCTCTCTCTCTCTCTCTCTCTCTCTCTCTCTCTCTCTCTCTCTCTCTCTCTCTCTCTCTCTCTCTCTCTCTCTCTCTCTCTCTCTCTCTCTCTCTCTCTCTCTCTCTCTCTCCAAATTTTTACACAGGTGAAATTACATCCCAGTGATTGTAAGGAAAACTCAAAAACAGGTAATAAAGAAAAGAAGTTTGTGCCACTAACTTTTTTCCTGTGTTAGTTTTTATGTTATATAATAAGGAGTGTGGGGAACGATGTAATTATGATACCGGGAGACACACACACACACACACACACACACACACACACACACACACACACACACACGAAGAAGAGAAGAATTTTGCAGGGTTTCTGTTTGTGTGCGAGAGTCGTGTAATGCGATTGATTTTGTGGAGTGACATAACTTTCTGTGTCTTTTGTTCGCTTGCGTGGTATTACATAAGCTTATTGTGGTGGAGGTGCTGGAGGACGTGGTGGTGGTGGTGGTAGGTCAGAGCGAGCAATAAGGCTAAAGGTTCTCAAATACTCACATTTCTCCGGGTCATTACCTCTTCTCATCGCCTCGAGAGTCTGAGATTACTGGGAATCTATATTTTCCATAGCCTGGAAGCATCATGAAGTGGAGAACCCACGCCACACCTTCTTCCCTTAACCGGAACGCCTCTCCTTCCTTCCTCTTTTCTTCTTTCCTTTCTTCCCTTCCGCTACTTGAACACAAAAATGTAATTAAAACTTCGGAGCTATATTTGAGAGTGTAAAGTAAGTCTATTTTCCGGTGGGAGGGAGGGAGAGGAGGAGAAAGGGGGAGAAGGAGAGAGGGGGGAGGAGGACGACGTAGGAGTTTAATTTTCAGGGAGGTTCAGCGAGGCAGTAATTAGTGAGTAGCAAGGTAATTACTATTGCCGCTAATTGGGCAGTCATGTCGAGAGGCAGAGGTTGGCGGGAAGGAGCGTCCGGGCATCCTGACGAAGAGGAGGGAGGGATGGTGGATAGAGGCGACGAACTGAAAGAAGGCAAGAAGTAGGATGGAGGGGGATTAAAAAGAGTGGGAGGGAAGAAAGGGAGTGAAAGTGGGAATTGAGTGGAGACAAGAAACGTGGAGGAAACAGGGGTGGAGAGGCAGAGAGAGAGAGAGATGGTGACAGGGAATAGGTCGAAGGCAGGAAGCGGAAGAAACGGAGGGGGGTGATGGGAAGAAGAGACGTAATGGAGACAAAGGGAGGAAGCAAAGGAAGGGTCGGAGGCAAGGGGAGAATGAAGAGCGACATTGGGGGAAGGGGAAGAGAGGACAGGTGCGTGGAGGCAGGTAGAGGTACACAGCCACAGGTGTTGTTGACCTCCTGGCTGGATTGGCTCACTGAGGTTCTCCAATTAATGCTTAAAGGGGCAGCATCAGGTGTGTTTTTTGGTCTACTCTGCCAGATTTGTGATTGTAACTGGCATTATTGTAGCTGTCGGTATTATTGCTGCTGTTCTCCATTGTGTGAGAGATACAGCATACATCTCTACTGTTTGTCGTAAAATGTGATTAAAAGGAACAAGTTGTGATATGTTTGGTGAAGGAATTCTATGCTCGTGTGGAAAGAGGGGAACTGCTGCCTGTTTTTTCTTTTTTTTTACGAGTTTCTGTTTCCATTTTGTTACATGAATCCGAGTCACATTTACTTAATTTTCCTTCCAGATTTGTCTTGGTTTGATTCTCTTACATATTTGTTATTTTAGTTTCCGTTGCGTGGTTACATTTACCTTGCATGTCTGTGGGGAAAGTAAAGTTACACGAGCGGCTGATTAAAGTGATGAACGTTGACCTCTCCTTTCTCATAAACACTCCACCTTTAAAGTTCCTGCATCTCTTAAAGCTCTAGAAGACCTGCTCTCCCACACCATCTTCAATGTTCGCGAGTCCACTCAAACAACTTGCCAGTAGTGAGGCGCCAACGATGCAACGGAGTCCAAAGAAATACAAAGGAAGTCCAAACAAAATAAACA
This sequence comes from Portunus trituberculatus, assembly GCF_017591435.1. Classification (NCBI taxonomy): domain Eukaryota; kingdom Metazoa; phylum Arthropoda; class Malacostraca; order Decapoda; family Portunidae; genus Portunus; species Portunus trituberculatus. Next base: position 27,495,815 of record NC_059300.1, read on the forward strand.
GTCCTTGAGGTTTTTCGTTGGCTGTTTGGGTAACTATTATACTCAAATAATTTACTAACTAATTGTGGGAGAGACCAGATAGTACAGATGAAGGCTCTTACCTATTTTTATCGCTCCAGCTGAAGCTTACCGAAAAAAAGAACATTACAGAGCGAACTTATTGTGGAGAGGCTTGATTACTGTGTGTGTGTGTGTGTGTTTCACTGTTTGATATGCTGCAGTTTCTGACGAGACAGCCAGACGTTACCCTACGGAACGAGCTCAGAGCTCATTATTTCCGATCTTCGGATAGACCTGAGACCAGGCACACACCACACACCGGGACAACAAGGACACAACTCCTCGATTTACATCCCGTACCTACTCACTGCTAGGTGAACAGTGGCTACACGTGAAAGGAGACACACCCAAATATCTCCACCCGGCCGGGGAATCGAAGCCCGGTCCTCTGGCTTGTGAAGCCAGCGCTATAACCACTGAGCTACCTGGCGTGTGTGTGTGTGTGTGTGTGTGTGTGTGTGTGTGTGTGTGTGTGTGTGTGTGTGTGTGTGTGTGTGTGTGTGTGTGTGAAGGGTCAGTGAGTGTAGCGTGTCCCAATGAGGCTCACATCTTGGCCAGCTGTCTAGGCACCTCTGAATACTGTGGCGGGAGATAAGCCCAAGAGGAGGTCCTGATGGTCGCCTCGATGGAGGAAGCTCGTGGTGTTAGGAGGTGGTGGGACAATGGAGCAGTTGTGGTGGAGTAATGGAGCAATGGAGCAGTGGTGGTGAGATGGTGGAGGAGCGACACTCAGGAGTTGATGCCAGACGCAGTTCTTTAACCCCTTCAGTAATGAGACACATTTTTACCTTGGGTTTGGGTAGAATTTGACGATTTTATTTACATAAGGAAAGGTATATGGAGGTCAGAAGATTAATGGCCAGGGTCTTCACTATTTTAATCACCCACAAAAGTTTCCGAAGTAGTATATAATCACCAGATAGTAAGAAGAATGAAAATGGAAACGTGTCTTGAGGTTAAAGGCATCACCAGTTGACTTTACTCTGTCACAAAACTGTTCGTGTTTTGTGCCATCCAAGGCACAAAATGGTAACTCCCTTCCTGATTGATGCTTCTTTTCACTTTTCGCTCTATACATTGCAATTATCAAGATTTTGTCCCTTTGCATAGTTATCGTTAGAATTTTATGTATCTTTAGTGATTGTTGTCGTGTCCTTAGTTTATCCTTAGTCATCATCAAACCCTTATTTCCTTCTTAATCCGATAGACAGTTAAAGCTTATGTAATGACCATCAGCATTTCATCTTTCCTCGTCGCAGTCAAAAAGTGTGAGCTGCTGCTGTGCTCGTGACATTAACTGACTGCCACCGCTGCTAATTTTTCCCCGTAATGAGGCCCGGTCAGCACACTCGCCTGGCACTTAGCTGGAGTCTCACGTGAGTAATGACACGGGACGCCAGCACAAAGAAGAGTCACTGTCTATTTATTTTTATTGCGATAATTTATGGAAGTCGTTAAAAGCACGCGGCAAATGAATGCAGCCGAATAAACAGTTTTTCCCTTCCGGGTTAAGATAAAACAAGGGTAGATTAACTTCACTCTAAGCATCCGACGCCTAGCCAAATAGTGTGGCCCTTTATTATTCTCTCTTTGCCCTCCCTCGTTTAGAAGAAATTAATTGGAAGGGAAGAAAAGGAAAAAAAAATAAGAGGAAGAAGAGGAAGGTACTGACAATTGTTAACCTTTTTCTCCCTGTTAAGTCTCTCTCGTGGAAAGAACATCAAATCTGAATCGTGAATCTGAATACGTCGCGCTCTCTTTCCCGTGTCGCGCATCTTTTGTTTCGCAGTCTGTTTGTTCTGCCGAGTCAGGATTGTCTGGACGTGTTACAGCCAATTATAACGTGATTTTTTATATTGCACAGAGACTCTCCCTCCCAGGCTTATGTTTGAGGGGGATGGGGGAGGAGCACGCAGATGTGATTAGAGAGAGAGAGAGAGAGAGAGAGAGAGAGAGAGAGAGAGAGAGAGAGAGAGAGAGAGAGAGAGAGAGAGAGATTTCAAATGTTCAAAATATGACTTTCTACATTGATTAAGAAAAAAAAAAGAAAGAAATCCTTGTATTTTTAGGGAGGTTTTATTTGCATTTTCACGAGGAACGCATCAGTCAAACACTTATTTTCCGCTTTGTGGCTGCGGCCCGAGGTCCCGCGCCCCCACTCACGCACGCTTCGCTAACTCCAGGAGGGCGGCGCTGGTGGAGGGGAAGGACGACGGGGAGGGCGAGGGTCTGTCTGGTCATGCAACACTCAGATAGGCATGACTAGTTTTATTAGCGAAGAGATTGTCAATACATGTAAAAGTAATAAACGTGCATTTTTTTTCAAACAACCTGTGGCGTATAAGAATGATAATTTTGGTAATGACAGTGATGATAATGTCTTTACTGTTACATGTGTAGTGATCAAGGCAACTGACAAGGGTGGCGGACTCCTATCGTATCCTGGGTCACGAGCAGATGGTGATGGTGGTGGTGGTGGTATAGGGTGGCAGAATCCCTGTGCTACGCGACACCCTTGATAACTGTCGGCAGCGTCCACCCTAATGCCTCACATCCACCCTGCGCACGATCCAGCATCATCCAGCACCATCCAGCACCATCCAGCACCATCCAGCACCATCCAGCAGCATCCAGCACCACCCAGCACCATCCAATAGCATCAAGGTTCTCTGATAAAAACGAATTCGCAGCTTTTCATTCAGCGTTGAGATATTGTTTGTAATTTGTCTATAATTTTGTTGCACTTCTATTCACTGAAGGATAGTGTGGGTGCGGGCAGGGATGGTGAGGAAGGGTGATATTCCTACCGGTGGCTGCTCTGAGGAACTCCAGCATACACGTCTTGAGGCTGTGTAGGTCAGGAGAAGTGTTTTCTTTGGCCTGTGCTTTTTTTAAATTCTTACATGGGGCCTCTTAGAAATTTCCCTGAACCTCCTGTAGTAATGTGTGCAAAGAATGACATTGCGCTTGGTGTTGTCATGGTGTTCGTGTAATTCTGACTGGTTTGATTTTATGCGTAGAAAAAACACGGAATGAAATCATGCAGAATTATACTAACACCATGTCAGCACGACGCGTACTGTTATTCAGGTGTAGAAACATATATTCAGTTTGTCAGTCATGAATATGAATAACTTGCAAATCACCATCAAAACTTCCATCAGCTTTGTCTCTTTTCGTTTTGTGTATAGAATCAGTAAAACATTTAAACGCCATTTTATTTGTGCCATTCAGAATGCTTTCCAAGATCCATTAGATCTTTAAACTCATAATGAAATGGTTTTGGGATTTACCACCAAGTCTTGGATTTTGGTTTATATTCTTAACCTTTTATCTACAATATCCGACAATTCATAACACTAAAGTCAATACAAGATCGTTATAAGAGCGTACAGGATAAAAGAACTTTCGATCGTCTGGCCTATACTGTAATGTTTAGAGATCGCTGTAGAACAAAATGAAACCTGTGTAAGGGCAAGGTGTTCCAATTAGCGATAAAAGGGTTAAAAACTTCTTTCATCACTTTTATTCTCAATCGTTACAGAGTTGATCATTCTTGTTCTCGTAGGTGTCATTCCCATTAACATTCCAGAATCTTTACTAATTTATCACTAGGAACATGACAACACCTTTAAAAACACACAGGAACTTTACTAGAACCAATTAGTTTTAGAGATAAGACACTGACATGATTCAAAATAAGAAACTTTGTGTTGATTCAGCCTACCTCATCCATACCTGACCCACGACACAGGTAACGCAGGCTGGGCTTTTGAATCTCCCCTCTTACTGCTTGTGTCAGTTCTTCTCGTGCAGTGACGGCCAGATGATGACGCCACGCAATGAGCTACAAAAAAGAATGGTTGAATAACGTGTGTATGCAAATGAAACTTTACACGAGAAGGAATATGACTGGCTGGATTGAATATTAGTATGCTATATTATTCCATTTTCTTTCCAAACTTGTACACACACACACACACACACACACACACACACACACACACACACACACACACACACACACACACACACACACACACACACACACACACACACACACACACACACACACACACACACACACACACACACACACACACCGAAAGAAAAACTGTGCAAATATAGATACAGAATGTAGCTCAAGTCTTGTACTAACATACTACTGGAAGGCAAACACACACACACACACACACACACACACACACACACACACACACACACACACACACACACACACACACACACACACACACACACACACACACACACACACACACAGGACAACCTATCATAAAAAGAAGAAAAAACACCACAAACCCATAATATAGAGACACATCCACAGCTTCCCTCTAGAGTGAGATGAAGAGACAGGATGCAAAGTGTGTGTACGTGTGTGTGTGTGAATTGAATTGAATTGAATTGAATTTATTTATATGCTCAGACTTTACAATTAAAGTATGGAGTACAGCTCCGTTGTAAAAAAAATGCATCCATGATAATAATAATGACAATAATAATAATAATAATAATAATAACAACAATAATAATAACAATAATAATAATAATAATAATAATGATAATAATAATAATAATAATAACAATAAAGAAAGAAATACAATGTTTCTGAACAGAAAATCTTATGAACAAAAAGCAAAAGACAACAGTGACCAATAATTCACTATTTTAATCATTTACCTAAACTTTTCCATTATTATTAGCTTTGTAAACATAGATAAATTTGTAAGAATATTTACATTTGTATTTTGCAACAATTCAGCAAACTTAAAAATTGTTGGTCTATGTGTGTAGTAAGTTGGTACATACATATGTGTGTGTGAGTGTATGAACGAACGAATAGTCAGATGAAAGAGTGAAGGGAAGAGTGTTTTGATGAGGCAGCGGGCCGACCAATCAGTGACGACGTGTTTGATTGGGCGTGGGTGTGTGGCGGTGCGTGGGTGAGTGGCGGGAGGAAGCGTAGGGAGGATATGATGAGCGTGAGTGGATGGGTGTGAAAGGGAACTTACATGTGGCGGTCACTGTGGCAAATTGTTATGTTTGAAATGTAGTGCTTATCCTCCCCGACCATCTCTCTCTCTCTCTCTCTCTCTCTCTCTCTCTCTCTCTCTCTCTCTCTCTCTCTCTCTCTCTCTCTCTCTCTCTCTCTCTCTCTCTCTCTCTCTCTCTCTCTCTCTCTCTCTCTCTCTCTCTCTCCTGCTCCTCCTCTCCTCCTCCACACACACACACACACACACACACACACACACACACACACACACACACACACACACACACACACACACACACACACACCACGTTTGCTATTTTAAAAACACAAAATATAGAAAATAACGAAGCGAAATAGGGAAAGGATGAAAGCGTATATATATATATATATATATATATATATATATATATATATATATATATATATATATATATATATATATATATATATATTTATTTTTTCATGTATGATTTTAATGACAAATTGAAAGATACATGATAATTATAATTTCCTCGCCTCATCAGTGGAGGACGAATAAAAAAGAAAAAAAAGGGTGAAATTTACAAGGTACTAAAAACCGAAAAAACAAACAAACAAGAGCGTTTAATGTTTAATAAAAGTACACATTGCCACGTTCACATGTAAGCTGTGTGTGTGTGTGTGTGTGTGTGTGTGTGTGTGTGTGTGTGTGTGTGTGTGTGTGTGTGTGTGTATGTGTAACGTACGTATGTGTAAGTGTGAGAGAGTGTGTCTGTATGTGTGCATGTGCGTGTGCATGTGTGGGTGGGTAGTGAAGGTGGGCTGTGTAGGTAATCTGTGTGTGTGTGTGTGTGTGTGTGTGTGTGTGTGTGTGTGTGTGTGTGTGTGTGTGTGTGTGTGTGTGTGAGTGTAGGTCTGAAGAGGGTGGATAGAGGTAACCATTTTTATCTCTCCTCTTGAAACCCTTTAAAGGTGAGGACCCTTGTGGCTCGCGGCGGCTGACTGGCTCACTGCTACTCCAGGGGCGCCGAGCTACCGTAGGCCGCCGCGTTGAGAGAGAGAGAGAGAGAGAGAGAGAGAGAGAGAGAGAGAGAGAGAGAGAGAGAGAGAGAGAGAGAGAGAGAGAGAGAGTAGTGAGGAAGTTACAGGGCAGGTAAAGGAAGGTAAAAAAGAGTAAGTGGAGAGGTAATAACAAAAAGAGGTGAAAAGGAAGGGAAGGAAGAGGAGGAGGAGGAGGAAGTGAGAGAGACTCCATCTTTTTCCTTTTTTTTAAGATAGCGAAAGAAAAAAAAGTAAAAGAGAGAAAAAGAAAAAAAAGAGGGAGAGTAAATAAATGGAGAAATGATGTCTAATGAAGTTTGTGTATGTGTGTGTGTGTGTGTGTGTGTGTGTGTGTGTGTGTGTGTGTGTGTGTGTGTGTGTGTGTGTGTGTGTGTAATGATGCTGCATTCTCCCTATCACACCACTATCACCACTATTAATTCCAACCCTGCAGGAGTGTTGAAGAGTGTTGTGGCCTTGAGCTAGTGTGTTGGAGAAGGCAGGAAAAACGAGGAGAGGGAGAGCGGAAGGAAGGGAGAATAGGGGAAGAAAGATACAAGAGAAGGAAGGATGAGGGCGAGGGAAGGATGGGGAAGGGAGAGGATGAAAATGAAAGAAGGTGAAGGGAGAAAAGGACAAGAAATGGGAATGTTTTTAAGGGAGAAAAGTGTGATGCATGTAAATCCGATGAAAGTAGGATTTCTTTACGAGAAGTTTCATATTTTCCTACAGACCCGCTCCCCCCTCTCTCTCTCTCTCTCTCTCTCTCTCTCTCTCCCCTTTGCTGCAACTCTCTATAGGTAAATGGATAATGAGAAGCAAACAAAAAGAGAGGATCTGAGTAATTGGAAGATTTTAATGAAGGAATGAAACCCAGACACTCACCTTAATTATCAACACCTGTAGGCTCTCTCGTTCACCTGTACCAGTGGCGACACCTGGCGGAAGTAGCTTAGGCTGATATTTTTGGTGATGGAAATTGATAAGTAGATTCGTAGATAAGTTAATTGATGCATGTTAAGGAAATGATGAATGCAGGTATGTTTAAATTGGTTTGTAGGTATATAGATAAATAGATTGATAGATAGATAGATAGATAGATAGATAGATGGATAGATAGATGGATAGACCGATAAGTAGATAGATAGATAGATAGATAGATAGATAGATAGATAGATAGATAGATAGATAGATAGATAGATAGAGAGAGAGAGAGAGAGAGAGAGAGAGAGAGAGAGAGAGAGAGAGAGAGAGAGAGAGAGAGAGTGTGTTCTAATAATAATGTTGATGCTAATGATAATAATGGTACTAATGATTATAATAATGACAATAAAAAATACTGCTACTACTACTACTACTACTACTACTACTACTACTACTAACGATAATAATAATGATAATAATAATAATAATAATAGAAACAGTAATAAATAACCTAAGTAATGAAAGGAGGGAAGATGCACCACCACCATCACCACCACCACCACCACCACCACCATCAGTAATTACAGCGTCAGTTTCTAATATCACTATAATCATAATATAAATTGGAAGAGTGACGGTGTTAGCGTAAGCAGTGTAATGAGTCTAATAATGGCACTGATAATTGGCTCTGGATAAAAAAAAAGTAATTATAACATGTGCATAATAACTGTAGTAAGGACGAGGAGTGGCAGTAGTGGTGGTGGTGGTGGTGGTGGTGGTGGTGGTGGTGGTGGTGGTGGTGATGGTGGTGGTGTGTTGATGTGGTAGTGGTGGTGATGGTGATGTAGTGATGGTGGTGGTGTGTTGATGTGGTGGTGGTGATGTAGTGATGGTGGTGGTGTGTTGATGTGGTGGTGGTGGTGGTGGTGGTGGTGGTGGTGGTGGTGGTGGTGGTGGTGGACAGTAAATCGTTTAGTTCGGAGGAATTATAGGTTTATTTAATTTCTTTTCTTCATTTTCTGTTTTTTTTTTTTTTGTTTCGCTATTGTGGGTGTGGCATTGTGTTACTTTCCTTTATTTGTTGTTGTTGTTATCTTCCTCCTCCTCCTCCTCCTCCTCCTCCTCCTCCTCAGCATCATCATCATCATCATCATCATCATCACCATCATCATCACCATTATCACCATCATCATCATCATCATCATCGTCCTTATTCTTTATTTTTATTGTAGTCACCGTTGTCAGCACTAGAAGCGAATGATGCTAATGGTGACGAGAATGATGATCACATGAGAAGAGAAAAAGATCCATTTCTAATTACTTAACAACCCTTCAGTACTGGGACACATTTTTACCTTGAGATTAGACCATTTTATTGACATTAGGAACGTTCTGTGGATGTGAAAAGATTAATAATGCCCAGAGTCTTCACGGTTTCAATTCCCCAACATGAGTTTCTGAAGTTGTATAAAATCACCAAATTGCAAGCAGAATGAATATGGTACTGAAAGGGTAAAAAAAAAAAAAGAAACAAGAACACTACTGTCACCACCACCACCACCAACAACAACACCACCACCACCAAAGACACCACACCACCACCACCACCACCACCAACAACAACAACAACAACAACAAATGCAAATAAAGATAACAATAATAATTACCACAAAATCACCAAAACCACCGCCAACAACACCACAACACTACAATAACTGCCTTTGCTAACAACACATGTAATAAAAAAGCAAGAATAATCTCCTGCTGATACGACACACCTGTGGGAGAAAGCAACACCTGGAATTCAACCACTTCGCACCTGTCACATTCCTCCTCCCCCCCAGCCATGAACACACCTGTGCTCTAGATACCTCCTTTGTGACGCACTTTCTGGATGGAAGGGAAGGCTAAAACACATCTGGAAAACACATTAATTAGAGAAGCAGTGTGCATTAGGAGTTTTAGGAAGAAAGTCCTCAATTTGGATGCAGGTGTTGAAGGTGAAAGGTCTCTCTCTCTCTCTCTCTCTCTCTCTCTCTCTCTATGTTGTAAGAGTTCCATTATTTTCTCTTCTCTGCACACGCTGAAACGAGGCCAGTAAATAGTGAGTGGGTGTAGATACTGAGAAGGCCCCCCTCTCTCTCTCTCTCTCTCTCTCTCTCTCTGTTCAGCTGCGTACTTTGGTGATTGGTATCTGTATTTTTTTTGCTTATTTTTGCATGTGTGTGTGTGTGTGTGTGTGTGTGTGTGTGTATGTTTATGTGTGCGTGTGTGTTTCACTGTTTGATCTGCTGCAGTCTCTGACGAGACAGCCAGACGTTACCCTACGGAACGAGCTCAGAGCTCATTATTTCCGATCTTGGGATAGGTCTGAGACCAGGCACACACCACACACCGGGACAACA
>NC_059300.1:27512734-27535234 GCF_017591435.1 Portunus trituberculatus
TATTACTACTGTTCTTTTTACACACACCGCGTAGTGTAGTGGTTAGCACGCTCGACTCACAATCGAGAGGGCCGGGTTCGAGTCCCGGTAAGCGGCGAGGCAAATGGGCAAGCCTCGTAATGTGTGGCTCTTGTTCACCTAGCAGTAAATAGGTACGAGATGTAACTCGAGGGGTTGTGGCCTCGCTTTCCCGGTGTGTGTTGTGTGTTGATGTGGTCTCAGTCCTACCCGAAGATCGGTCTATGAGCTCTAAGCTCGCTCCTTAATGGGGAAGACTGGCTGGGTGACTAGAAGGCGACCGAGGTGAATTACACACACACATACTTGCTGCTTATGACAGGTCACGTTATGCGATCTAATGTATGAAACGTAGCGACTTTGTGTGTGTGTGCGTGTTTCTGCAAGAGAAGGGGAGGAAGGGGTGAGGTTAGATCTCATGTACTCTGTCACGTTCCCCACTTTCCGACGGGTTATTTCAATCTAAATTTAACATATTCCAGGTTCAGGGAACGACACAGAAAAGAAAGTATAACCACATGAAATGAAGCAAAGGCAACGGAAACTTATAATAATTTATTTAATCTAATCATAACTTACTATTTACAATTTACAATGGAAGAAAGACAAAAAAAAAAAATGTCACACGAAAAAAAATTAAGCCTGGATAACACTCCCGCAACTCTCCGTAGTCCGTACCCACGTGGTCAGATATAACCAACCACGTGCAAAGGAAAAAAAACTGAGAACAAAGGAACTTTAACCAACGCGGCTCATAACGAACTCACACAACATGGAGGAAGCCCAACCTACACTCAGACCGTGGACAGGATTCGAACCCGTGCGCTTGGAGACCTCTAGGATCCCAAAGCACGCATGGTTCCAATGTACCACGGCGGCCCCTATAACCTGGCAAAGCGAGCGAGAGCGAGGTCTTTTTCTTTTTCTTTTTTTTTTTTTTGGCCATCACCCTGTCTTGGGTATTAGGCCATTTATTTATTTAGTTTTTTTTGTGACTTTTATATTTCTTTAAAATTAGGTCACGCGCATCTTTTGTTTTAAAGGCTTGCCAGCGCCTCGGCCGGAAAACATTTCGTCCCGCAAATACATACTTAATGCTACAAATATAAAGAATTTTGTCCTTACTCACTAACATCCTTACCTACAACACATAACATTCTAAAGAAACACACTCTTATTAACTAATAATGAATATAAAGGAACTTAAACTAATGTACAATATGGCATAATTACTAGTTGCCCACTCGCCGTGGTCCAAGGAGAGCGGAGCTGGACAAAAGAAATAAAGGAGTAACTTCCTAAAAGTCACACCGTGACAACTCTTACCTGCCTATCGGGAAAGGATGTGGGATAGGTTTATTTTATGGGAAGCTGTCATCTTACTACGGATCAAATATATATAACACTTGTGGATGATAACGTGACCATGATACATATATTCATATATATATATATATATATATATATATATATATATATATATATATATATATATATATATATATATATATTTTTTTTATTTATTTATTTATTTTTTTTTTTTTGAGACGAAATAAAAGAGTTGACGTGTTATTCCATATCGTGTCCCATCGCGTGTTGTTAAATGGCAATCTTCTCTCTTAATTTTTGGTGCTGAAAAAAAACAGAAATTTTACCCTCATAACACACAGCACCATCTTCCCGACCCCTGAAAAAAAGACAAACTAGCAAACAACAACACGACCCACGAGTCTTGAAACAAACAACGAATCAACCAAAAACTTATAGCCATCTTCACCAACACCACCACCACCACTACTACAACCACCACCACCACCACCACTAAGACCACGCGTTCCTCGTTCATCATTATTCATTCCGTCGATGGAGAGAGAGAGAGAGAGAGAGAGAGAGAGAGAGAGAGAGAGAGAGAGAGATTTGAGGGAAGTCTTGAGAAGGATTGCAGGCGATACAGACTTTCTCTCTCCCTCAGCCTCACTTCCTAAGATATCCATTAACGAAATAGGAGAGAGATAAGCGTGTGGATCCCTTTTATTCATGCAGGGAAGGTGGATCGGTGGAAGCGGGGCACTGCTTACTTGGCGCGTAATGAGGATGGGAAGGTGGAGGGAAGGGGAAGAGATACGGATGGGGAAGGGAGGTGAGAAAAGGATTGGTGAGGAAGTGGATGGAGGCAGTGAGATGATGGGTGAAAATACATATTACAAGAGAGAGAGAGAGAGAGAGAGAGAGAGAGAGAGAGAGAGAGAGAGAGAGAGAGAGACGGACAATCGGAGAAGCAAATTAACACACTTATGAAAAAGAAAATAGATCAAGATTAGAACATTCACGTAGCAATCAAGTACATGTGAATTCTCTCTCTCTCTCTCTCTCTCTCTCTCTCTCTCTCTCTCTCTCTCTCTCTCTCTCCCTCCTTCTCCCGTAAGAATTCCGTAGCTGACTCTGTGCGGTGCCAGTAAACACTTCAGGAAAACAATCAGTGTTGGCATTTTTTCCTTATCTTCACCTGCAAAACAGCAACGATCATCATTTACCTAATCTTGTTCCCTCGGTTGATATTATTGCTGTTTATTTTAATTGTAGATGTGGGCGTTTCTAGTCAGTTGGTAAAAAAAAGATGGTAAATAAAAAAAAAGTCTGCTGAAGAGAAAAAAAAAAACCAAAAGAGAAATGCATAATAAGAAAATGTAGGTATAATACTGATAGTTATTGGCGACGTGAGGGGATTGAAAGTTACCAGAACACTCATAGTACAGGTTGTTCATTATACAGCTGAAAAAGAAAAGTAGGGAAAAAGAAGTGATTGTAAAAAAAGAAACACGTTGAAAAAAGGAGGATAGGAGAACGAGCTAAGGTGGCAAGAAAGAGGCTGATGTAAAGTGTGGATATTAATAGTTATTGGCGACATTGAAAGTTACCAGAACACCAATTGTACATGTTTTATAACTCTACAGCAGAAAAAAAAAAAAATAAAAGAAGTGACTGGAAAAAAAAGAAAAGTTGAAAAAAAGAGGGTGGCAAAAACCAAGAATAATAAAAAAGATAAATAATTAGAAAACAGAAAGAGGCGAATAAGAAAAAGAAAAAATAAGACTGAAGAACAAATTAAGATGTAAAATAGACAATTCAAGGAACATGTATAGAGAATGGAACAGAAACGATGAAAATAGAGACCCAGAAAATGCAAGACAGGAGAGTCATTTAAGATGAAAGAAAAATGACGAAAACCACAAAATATTAGATTAGGAAAAAAAAGATGAGACTGAAGAACAAGTTAAGGTGTAAAATAGAGGATTCAAATGAACATTACAGAGAATGGAACAGAAATGATCAAAACAGAGACGCAGAAAAAAGCAGGTAAGATGAATGAAAAGGATTAAACCCACAAAATAGAAATTCAAAGAGACATAATGGCGAGAAAGAGCAATAGAAAAAAGGCAGAAAAAGAAGCCACAAGAATGAGGCGAGATGAAAGGAGAGGATTAGCGAAACAAAATACAAAGGAAATGAAGGGAGAGGTGAAATAGAAAGAAGATAAGAGGCAAAAGAAGGATAAAGGAGGGGGGTGAGGCTTTTAAGGAAACACGAAGGGAAATAATCAGGAAAAGGAAATAAAGGAAGAAGAGGGAAGATTAGACGATGTGATAGGAGTGAAATGGAAGCTGTAAAGAGAGAGAGAGAGAGAGAGAGAGAGAGAGAGAGAGAGAGAGAGAGAGAGAGAGAGAGAGAGAGAGATTGGGAAGGAAAAAGAAGGGAAAAAAAGAACTCGAAAACAAAAGAATAAGGGAAAGAAAAAAGGAATAAAAAGAATCACGATACATGAAAACTTGATCTCTTGTATAAGTTTTCCTCGTTTCTTTATTCTTTTTTTTTTTTTTAATTCTATTCAGTGATACTTTCGTTTCCTCGTCCTTAATCTTACATCAATCGTTTGTCTGTTTTTTTCTCTCTCTCTCTCTCTCTCTCTCTCTCTCTCTCTCTCTCTCTCTCTCTCTCTCTCTCTCTTTTATGCGTAGTTTCATTGTCCTTTTCTTTCTATCTTCTGTACTCTCCTCCTCCTCCTCCTCCTCCTCCTCCTCCTCCTCCTCCTCCTCCTCCTCCTCCTCCTCCTCCTCCTCCTCATCCTCCTCGACATTAAAGAGTCGTCTCTCGGCGCCGCAGGGAATGTGATCTTTTCATTATACCAGAAAATAGAGGCGGGATTGAATTTTTTACCCCAGGGTGGCCGCATTGCCTTCCAGGGCACTCACCACTTCCTCCTCCTCCTCCTCCTTCTCCTCCTCCTCCTCCTCCTCCTCCTCCTCCTCCTCCTCCTCCTCCTCCTCCTCCTCCTGAGACACCCTTTATCGGCGCCAGGGGATTGTTTCCTTACTCCCCCTAACCACCTCTTTCTCTCCTCTTATCTCCCATTCCTCGGTCGTCATTTAGAGAAGGTTACCTGGTTTCTTTTCCTTTCCCTCAGCGATCGGTGCAGCTCATCACCTCTCACTTACCTCGTTCCCCTGAGTGTTTGTGTGTGTGTGTGTGTGTGTGTGTGTGTGAGAGAGAGAGAGAGAGAGAGAGAGAGAGAGAGAGAGAGAGAGAGAGAGAGAGAGAATGTGTGTGGTGCGTGTATGTGTGTGTGTGTGTGTGTGTGTGTGTGTGTGTGTGTGTGTGTTCACGTGTCCTCAGTTCTTTACTCCCTCGTGTGAAGCAAAAACACGTCTCTTCTTCTTCTTTTTTTTCTTCCTCCTCCTCCTCCTCCTCCTCCTCCTCCTCCTCCTCCTCCTCCTCCTCCTCCTCCTCCTCCTCCTCCTCCTCCTCCTCCTCCTTGTCCTCCTCTTTTGAAGGGTAATACCTCGTGAAATGTGTTATTTCTCCCCAAAGCGGCGTTTCCTCATCGGCGTGGTCTCAGTTTTATGTGCCTTCTTTCTCTTGTTTTTGTTGTGTCTTATGTATTTTCCCACACTCCACCACCCCACATTCTCTCTCTCTCTCTCTCTCTCTCTCTCTCTCTCTCTCTCTCTCTCTCTCTCTAATTCGTTCTCGTTCGTTTCTAATGTTTTCATTTTCTTCTTCATTGACTCTTGTATCCTTATCACTCCATTTTCTTCTTCATTGACTCTTGTATCCTTATCACTCCATTTTCTCTCTCTACTCTCTCTCTCTCTCTCTCTCTCTCTCTCTCTCTCTCTCTCTCTCTCTCTCTCTCTCTCTCTAGGACCTTCGTCTCTCCTTCAATTTCATTCCATCCGCGCATTCCTTCCTTTACTACCACTGCCCACCTTCTCTTCCTCCTCTTCCTCCTCCTCCTCTTCCATCTTCCTCTTTCTTATCCTCCTCCTTACCCTCCTTCTCTTGAAAAAGGTGAAAAAACCTTCCCTCCCACCTCTTCCTCTTTCTCCTTATCTACCTTCTCTCTCCTCCTCAACCAGCTCTTCCTCCTCCTCCTCCTCCTCCTCCTCCATCTCTTCTCCTCCTCTTCACCCCCCCCTCGTGTCTCGTGAGCTTTGGCTGCTTCAGAAATTTGATAGGAAGTTTCAGTCATGCTTTAGAGATGACATGTTCGTAAATTTATTCACTGCATGGCTGGAGTGTCGCCTTTACGGACCGCGGCACAGTGTAGTTTGGCCTCCGACTGACTCCCGCCACGGCCGCAGCCACAAACCCACTGGAGATTGTCTCAGAGATTTTATGTGCATGGACAGGCTAGGGTGTGCATGAGGGGAGGGACAGAGCGAGGCTGGGGAAAGAGAGACGGGTTGAAGAGGGAGGGAGAGGACAGACAGTGTGTGTGTGTGTGTGTGATAGGGGATGGGGGGTGAGATGGAAGGAGAGATAGAGATTGGAGGAAGAGAGAGAGGTTGAAAAGGGAGGGAGAGGACAGACAGGTGTGTTTGTGTGGGTGTGTGGGGGGGAGGAAGGAAGGAGAGATGGAGACTGGGAAGAGAGAGGGTTTGAAAATGGAGGGAGAGAACAGACCAGTGTGTGTGTAGTGGGGAGAGGTGGATGAGAGGGAAGAAGAAATGGAGATAGGTGGAAGGGAGGAGGGGTTTGAGAAGGGAAGAAGAGAGAGGAGGGATAAAAAACGAAAGGTTGAGAGAGAGAGATACAAAAGTCAGGCAGAAAGAAAGGCAGATACACGAAATAATAAACACATAAACTGACATAAAGACAGACAGACATTTACACAGGTGGGCAAACAGACATATAGACTGACAAATAGACAGAGGAACAGACATTTAAACAGAAAACTGGACTGACAGAGCAAGCGAACAGTCAAACCGATTGACAAACAAACAGACAGACAGACAGACAGACAGGTAAACAAAGACAAAACACAAAAAAGACAGACAAAAATCAGTAAGATAGAGAGAGAGAGAGAGAGAGAGAGAGAGAGAGAGAGAGAGAGAGAGAGAGAGAGAGAGAGAGTATTGAATAGTGAATGGAAAGTAAGATGAGGCAGCTGGCGAGAAAGGAAGACAACTAACTGGTGAGTGAGCCAATGAAGGAAGGGTTTGAATAATGAAGAAGGTACTGAATGAGAAACCCGCCGGATTAATGAGTGAGCGACATTGAGCAGCGAGGAAGGAGTGAGGCTTGGGACGGGAGCAAAAAAGTGAGAGAGTGAATGAATTTGTGAGTTAATTAATGAAAAAAAGTGAAAAGTTAGTGTGTGATGATGTGAGAGAGAGAGAGAGAGAGAGAGAGAGAGAGAGAGAGAGAGAGAGAGAGTGTGGGGGAGAGTGGAAGTGGAAAGGGGTACTCAGGCTTTTTAAGAAATAGAGAGGTAGTAAAAAAAAGTTAATATGTAAGCATTTTAAACCTCAAGATTAAGTAACTATTTTTCAGAACTCCTCTTTTTCCATTTCTTCCTTTTCATCGCTCCACATATGCACACACACACACACACACACACACACACACACACACACACACACACACACACACACACACACACACACACACACTCTCTCTCTCTCTCTCTCTGTTTATCTGTTTATCTGTCTGTCTGTCTGTCTGTCTCTCTGTCTCTCTCTGTCTCTCTCTCTCTCTCTCTCTCTCTCTCTCTCTCTCTCTCTCTCTCTCTCTCTCTCTCTCTCTCTCTCTCTCTCTCTCTCTCTCTCTCAATAGCCTTATTTTGAATGTGATAATTACTTAGAATTTTTCTGTTTGCCATTTTATCGTTTTCTTGTTCATTACCTACCTTTATTCCTATTTGTCTCCACCACGCCTGCTTCTTTCCTCTCCGTCTTCCTCTTCTCCCTCCTCCGTCTCCCTCGCTTCTCCCTCTTCTCTTTCTCGCGTCCCTCCCGTGTACTCGTTAATAATTAGGGCGAATGTAATGGAAAAAGGACTAATTTCTATCCATAACAAGATTCAACTTTACTTAGAAGGTTCATTACGGGGAAGATCTTAGTTCCTTCTTCCCCCCTCTCTCTCTCTCTCTCTCTCTCTCTCTCTCTCTCTCTCTCTCCTTGGATTTCTTCACCCCTGCTGTGCCACGTCTGCTCCCTTCGCTTCTGATGCGCTTCATACGCTGTCTTCCATCACATTTTACACACAACCATTACTTCATTCCGTCAAACTATATACATATACTAAATAAACTCATTTTCAAAATCAAATTGGTGCTACTTTGGTATGTGATCTCCTTGCCATAAAGCTCCGTTGGCATGCGGTCCACGCTTCATCTTGTGAGCTATAAAAAGGAAATATACTTTTTTCCTTTTAATTTTCAAGAGGTGAGGAAAATATTTGTCTTGGTTTCGAGAGACTGTCTGGTAAGAGAATCTGAAACATGAGTGGGGTGTCTGTTGGAGTGTCAAAGCTGCTGTCCCGACTCAGCAAGGTGCTGTACGTACAGTGCACGTGGTACAGCACACTTCACTCCGGCACTGACTGTGTCTCGATATACGACCTGTGTTCCTTTCCGTGATTTAGTCTATTGCTTATTGGCATCTGAGTATCCAAAGAACCCTTTAGATGTTAACTCAAGCTTTATTCAACGAGGTGACACCAGTTTGCAAGCTTTCTGTGTGGCAAACTTTATAATATATTTTTTTTTCATTTCGTTTCATTTAATATATCTCACACCATTCGGTGCATGAATTGACGGGCAGCGGTACCGAAGCAATATTTGATTGGATTATTGTTTCTCTCTAGTCACTATGAACATGCGCACATTCACGACAGGAAACATGCAAGGTACTGTCTAATATTCCCGAGCAAAGCTGACTCACCATGCTAAATTGTCAGCCGACTCTTGCACACATTCAAACCAAAGCCATTTTTCACTTGCAATCGATGATTTTATATTCAGATCAAAATTTAAAAAGTTTGAGAAGTTTCGGCCAAAATTGGTTGAGGGTGGTGACGGCCTTGGGCGCCGCACGGGGAGAAGGTGGCTGTCGGGTCCGGCCTGGGGCCCAAGGCAGGGAACTGGCAGCAGGTCTTTCTTTTCCTTGGCGGTCTTCAAGCTTCACTATAGTCATCCACTTGTAGCACCTCACACTAGGCAAGGGTCGCCATGAGCAGGGGATCAATGTCTGCCCTTCAACAGGTATAGGGAGTCCTAAAGGGGTGATAAGGACTTTCCATACAGTCTGTGGGAGGGTGTGTACGGGTCCCTGGCTTGTGGTGGCACCGAGCTGAACAACTCGCCACGAACGAGGGCACGCTGTGCGCCGGACACTGGCAGGACGAGGGGGGTCCTTTAGGGGTGAGAGGGCTCCTTTCATGACAGTGGCTGGGGTGTGGTGCGTGGTAGGTCATTGCTCATGGCGAGACGTGTGAGGCGCGGCAAGGTTGCATCGTCACTGCCCTCACGCCCACGGGACTGCTGGGGCGGACCCTTGGGGAGGAAGGGTTCGTCCTGGTGCCTGTGCAGATATGAACACCAAAAGGCGTATAGCTATCACTACGCCCGCCAAGTTATCGTGGCATCGTATCATTATCGAAGAAACTGAAACCGCATCGTTTTACTGGAAACTCGCATCGTTATCGTGAAATCGTATCGCAATCGTGGAAACTCGCATCGT
Organism: Portunus trituberculatus; assembly: GCF_017591435.1. NCBI lineage: Eukaryota > Metazoa > Arthropoda > Malacostraca > Decapoda > Portunidae > Portunus > Portunus trituberculatus. The sequence goes on from NC_059300.1 coordinate 27,521,773, forward strand.
TATCGTGGAAACTCGCATCATAATCATCGTTATTTATTTATTTATTTATTTAGATTAATTTTCATTATTTCGGTTTACATAGTGCGTAATACATATGATAATATATCCAGCGGTAGAGGTCCTCTGTGGTAAAGGGTCCAGCTAAGCCCGATAGTTTTTCTAATATATATTGTGTCATTTCGGGAGATGAAGGAACTACATTCTTTTCTACATCTTTTTTTATATTTTTTTTTTATTTATACGTTGTGGGGTTTTCACGGGAATTTATGGGCTAAACATGTAGATCGCACAGCAAAGTCAAATTTGAGTCTGGTAGATCACGTTGGCTGTGGAGATCACAAACCAAAGTAGTGCCACAAGTCATACATATAACAAATTCACCCTTTGGCAATCTGAAGAGCCACACAGTTAACATGCAGGCACTTGCTTACATTATTTCTACACTATTTTCTTTTCTTACACTATTTCAATTTACCTATTTTAAGTTGTGTAGTGTTCACAGCCTTTAGAGTCGTATCAGCGCGTGGATACTCTTCAAAACGGCTCCATGCAGAGAGGGTCTACTTGACGTGACTATAAAGACAGCTCTGGTGGCAAGAAAGTACCCAGAGTTCCCGCAACTTCTAGGGAAACATGCCAGACACTCTCAGGAAACTAACTAATACTTATACAAGGCAAAATAATTACTGCAAACACCGTATATTTGTAAAACGTCATGTGATGTGAATAAACTCCGGGCGTACCTAACGCAAACACATCATGTGACGTGAGAAACACTTACTGGCTTAATGGCGTAGTAGTAGTAGTAGTAGTAGTAGCTCTAGTAGTAATAGTAGTAGTAGTAGTAGTAGTAGCAGCAGCAGTAGTAGCAGCAGCAGCAGCAGTAGTAGCAGGAGTAGTAGCTAGGAAAATGTGCATCAATACTAACACCCGTCCTTAATTGATTATCGGAGGGAAGTATGCCGTCAGATTAGCATCGTTTGTATATACACTGCTGAGTCTGAGTCGAAGTGATCAATACTGCGCTCATTACTCACTTGCCACCTAATTCTTCGTTTGTCACCCCTGCGAGTGTGTGTGTGTGTGTGTGTGTGTGTGTGTGTGTGTGTGTGTGTGTGTGTGTGTGTGTGTGTGTTATCATTTGTATGGACTGTACTTGTGTGTGAGCAAGAGAGAGAGAGAGAGAGAGAGAGAGAGAGAGAGAGAGAGAGAGAGAGAGAGAGAGAGAGAGAGAGAGAGAATTTTTTTTATACTAAACCTTTGTTGTGGTTAAATAAAACACGCTTGAAATTAATAAACTGCGGAGAAACACACACACACACACACACACACACACACACACACACACACACACACACACACACACACACACACAGAATAACATACTGGTGTTGTCAGTTGATTTTATGAAGAAGACTCTGGGAAGGAAATGATAATAGAGTATGGAGGAAGAAAGAAAGGAAGGGGAATACAGGCAGGGCAAGGGAGAGGCGAGCGTGATAAAAGGGAGAGTTCTTGGGAGAGGACAAAGGTGTGAGATGATAAGAGGTTGGTGATGAGACGTGGTGAGGTGTGCATGAGAGAAAGGGAGAGAGTGAGAGAGGGAGAAAGAGGCCGTGGGTGGTGTTTGGGCTGGAGTGCTGACGAGGCAAGGTGTGGCAGGCAGTGGGCGTCGATAAGTGGTCTGGGTGTGACACAGTGTGGGCGTTAGGGAAATGCTGGCGGCTGGAAGTGGCGGGCGTGAGATGAGGTGAGTAAAGAGACAAGGAGATGGTGGGTGTATGTGGGTGGAATGAAAAGGTGAGGAAGACGAAAAACATGACGAAAATACACACTTACTTGTTTTTTTATGCAAGAGAGATAACTGACCAAGGGAAACAAAATACAAAGAAATAAGGAAAAAAGGCCCACTCATTTGCCAGTCTCCTTATAGAGTCGATAAAATTAGCCAAAGGAATGAAGTCAAGTCGTAGGAAGCTGGAAATACAGACACAGGCAAGGAGCTAGAGACAAGAAGATGGTGGGTGTCTGGGTGGAATGAAAAAAGGTGAGGAAAGTAAAGAAAAACAGGACGAAAAGACACACACACACTTATTCCCCCCTCCCTACCCCTTAACACACACATACTATACCTACATATATACATAAACACCCACATTAACATTGCACGAGTGTGTAAATTAATAAGAGGATTCGCACAGGAATTAATTGGAAGCGACGAGAGGAAGAGTGAGTCGAGATGGGAGGAACACGTAATAGCAGTAGTTTAGTTGTGTCCAGCAGTGATGAGGGGCAGCGTGGTGGTGCTAATACGAGTACAGCCTTGCTTGGTGGACACGTGGCAGCTACATTGGTGGGATTACCTTCTGACCTTTCCTTTGGGAGTTGGGTTCTCAGTATGAATTTTTGTTGTTGTTCTTTTTGTGTTGTCCTTGGCCTTTGCTCCTCTTATATATAAAAACTAGAGAAGTAATAAATAAATAAGTTAATTAATAAAGTTGATTGGTGAAGCGGTGAAATCATGGCGATGTATACTCTGTTGTTGTGTTTAATGAGTTTTGTAGACAATATATACTTTTATTTTGGAATTTAAAAGTATGATTTACAGCACATTCTTTTTCTTTTTTTTAGGACAGAAGTGAATTAAAATATATCTATACATGTTTATTTCTTTGTAGTCAATGAGTTATCCGTTTATCTGTATATTTATCTATCTGTCTATCTGTTTATTTATCTATCGATCTATCTATCAGCCTATTCATCTGCCTATCTATCTTTATCTGTCTATCTATCTACCTATCTATATCTATATCTATCTGTCTATGTATGTATGTATGTATGTATGTATGTACGATGTATGTATGTATCTATCTATAAATTTATCTCTCTATCTGTCTATGTGTTTCATTTTCAGCGTTATCTCTATTTCAGTCGTGTAGATAGATGAGGCTGGGTAAAGATAAACTAAAATAGATAGCCGATAATTTGTGAATGTTAGGCTCTCTCTCTCTCTCTCTCTCTCTCTCTCTCTCTCTCTCTCTCACAGTAACGATTCTCACGAACATTTTACTCCTCCTCCTCCTCCTTCTCTTCCTCTTCCTCATCCTCCTTTTCCTCCTTTTCCTCCTCTTTACCCCTCTCCCTGCTCCCCTTCTCACCCTTTTCTCCTCTTCCTCCTCCTCCTCCTTCAGCCCACGTTCCCTTTCCTCTCCCCGTCCTTTTCCCCTCTCCCTTTCCCTTCACCTCCTCCCTCTCCTCCACCTCCTCCTCCTCCTCCTCCTCCTCCTCCTCCTCCTCCTCCTCCTCCTCCTCCTCCTCCACCTCCTCCTCCTCCTCCTCCTCCTTTTCCTCCTCCTCCTCCATAAAGTACGGGTGAAGCGTCAAGAGGTCCCGAGTGCTTCCAATGCCGTGATGAAGCTCGCTGTGGAGAAGGAAGCCAAATACTCTGCCCTCCTCTTCTGATTCACGCTTCTTATTCACTCCAATTTTTCCATTTCCCTTTTATTAATGAATATTCCCAATTTATTTTCTTATTCCTGGATTTATTTATTCATTATTATTTGATTTTGTTCTATTTTATCTTATTTTATTTTGTCTATCTATTTTGTTCTGTTTTTATTTTTTTTATTTATTTTTGGTGTGTGTTTTTTTTTCGTTTCTTCTTATTTTTGCTTTCTTTTTCGTTTTATTCGTTTGTATTTCTCGTTTTTTCTATTGTGTTTCTTTTTGATGTTCGTGTGTTTTGTTTCTTTTTTATTTTCATTTCCCATTTTCATCTTTTTTATTTTCTTGTATACTTTTGTTGTTTTGGCTTAATTATTTTTCTTCTACTCTCTCTCTCTCTCTCTCTCTCTCTCTCTCTCTCTCTCTCTCTCTCTCTCTCTCTCTCTCTCTCTTTTAGTTTTCAGTTAGTTTTCATAATTTGAGAGAGAGAGAGAGAGAGAGAGAGAGAGAGAGAGAGAGAGATTAATGGATTCGTGTAGTGAAAATCTCTCTTGTTTACTTACCAGAGTTAAAAAAAAAAAATATCAAAGCTTCCCAGACAACCTAATGCAAAAAAGACGAAAGAAAACGGGAAAAAAATATAATTAGTGTCTATTAAAAACAGTGAAGGAGGGAAAAAGTTGATAATGAACAAATATAAGTGTAATTTCTCTTGTGTTGAAAGTTTATTATAGGATTTTTAAATTTCTAAAGGAGAAGAGAGGAGAAGGAGGAAGAGGAGTAAGAGGAGGAGGAAGAGAAGAAGGAGAAGGAGGAGAAGGAGGAGGAGAAAGAGAAGGAAGAGGAACTAGAGGAGTAATAGGAGGAGTAAGAGGAAGAGGAGGAGGAGAAAGAGAAGGAAGAGTAACTAGAGGAGTAATATGAGGAGAAGGAGCAGGAGGAGGAAGAAGAGGAGGAGAAGGAAGAAGAGGAGGAGGAGGAAGAAGAAGAGGAGGAGGAAGAAGAGAAGTAAGAGAAGGAGAAATGAGGAGTGAGAGAAGGAAAAGGTAATAAGAGAAGGAGGAGGAGAAGGAGGAAGAGGAGGAGGAAGAGAAAGAGGAGGAGGAGAAGGAGGAAGAGGAGCAAGAGGAGAAGGAGAAAATGAGATAAAGGAAGAGAAAAATAAAATAAACTCAGTGAACGGAAGAAGGCAAAACCAAGAATAAGACGAAGATAAGGAGAGAAAAGAAGAAGAAACATAAGAAGGAGAAAAAGAAGAAGAAGAAGAAGAAGAAGAAGAAAAAGAAACGAATATTAGAAACAGGAATAAAAAAAAAACGGAGTAAAAAGAGAAAAAAAAAAGAAAGAAAAAATAATACAAAACACAAGGAAAAATCAGAAAGAAAAACAATAATAGTGATAGTAGAAGAAGGAAGAGGAGGAGGAGGAGGAGGAGGAGGAGGAGGAGGAGGGGAAAAAGAAGAAGAAAATGACCAAAAGTAAGAGAATTAGATAAAGATGAAAAGAAGAATAAATAACAGTGACGTAATAATGAGATACTTTTTTTTTCTCCTTCTACCTTCCTCGATAAAAAGTGGCGAGATTTATTGAGGGCGCTGAGGAGAGACGGCTCTATAGGCTCTGTGGAGGGAAATTAAGACTTTTTCATATATAGCGTATTCAAATTACCTTTTTTCAAGAGAAAGGTAAATGAAAGGGCGGAGAAAGGAGGAGGTTTCAGTGTGTGTGTGTGTGTGAGAGAGAGAGAGAGAGAGAGAGAGAGAGAGAGAGAGAGAGAGAGAGAGAGAGAGAGAGCTGCCCTTGCCGTAAATAGAGGCGGTGTAGTTGAGCAGCGTGTCGGCGGCAGCAGGTTACAGGCAGTGTCAGGCGTTTATGGCACTTGCTTCAGAAATACGAGGCGGGGGAAGCGCTTCCTGGGCCCGAATAACACCCAAGACTGAACATAAAGGTTGCCAAATATTCGGGCAGGAACGAGGCACAGCGATCAATTATCTGGCCACAGGACAAATATTTGGCCTCCACGGTGGTCTTGTGTGTGTGTGTGTGTGTGTGTGTGTGTGTGTGTGTGTGTGTGTGTGTGTGTGTGTGTGTGTGTGTGTGTGTGTGTGTGTGTGTGTGTGTGTGTGTGTGTGTGTGGCACTCTCAATCAGCCTGCGAGCGTTTTTTTAGAGGAAGGTAAAAAGATTGTATAATGCACGTGGTGTGTGTGTGTGTGTGTGTGTGTGTGTGTGTGTGTGTGTATGAGGGTGGACAGACCTTCCCCGCCCACTACCTCGCTGCGTTCACTGCCAAACACGCCCCTGCCGCCACTTTATAGCATTAGAAACTTCCGATTTGAATGTAAAGAAAGTGAACAAGCTCTGCGTCTCAATGCTTGGTTCCTCTTTCCCTTCCTCCTTCCCTCCCACCTTAACCTGACCTTTGATACAGCTCTCTTTTATTCCTATCTTTTTTCTTATTCCTCGCATTTCTCCCTCCTATTCTTTACTCCTTTTCTTTGTCTCTTTTTTATGTGATCTTTACTGACATTATTCCCAATTCCTGTTTCTTTGTTGTTTTCTCGGACGTCCTTCCTTGCCTTCTTTTTTTTTTTAGTGCGTTTTCTTGATCTTTATCATTTTCCTCCTTTATTCCTATTTTTTTTTTTTTCTTCTCCTTCTTCTGTACTCCTTTCTTTTCTTCCTTGTCGCCTCGCCTTAATTTGACATCTGATTCCTTTTCTCTATCTTTTTTATTATGTCTTTATTCCTCCTCTCCTCCTCCTCTTACATCTCTTTCCAATTTTTCCCACTTCCCGTTTCACTCTTTAACCTCAATGCCATTCATTTCTTCTTTCCCTTCTCCTTTTGGCCTTCGTAATCCCTCCTATTCTTCTCCCCTTTTTCCCCTCCTCTTTAACCTCCTAGCACGCTTACCTCTCCCTGTGTTACCCTCAATCCCTTTCTCATCCCTGTCTTTTCCTTCACTTCTCTCCTCTCCTCCCTCCTCATCGTAACCCTTTTCAGCCTTCCTGCAGCAGTGGAGGCAGGCGAGGCGGTCCCAGATGCCCTACAGACTACATCCGCAGGCAGCAGCTCGGGGCATTAGCGAGCGTGTGGGTTTACTTACGAGTTGAGCTAATGGCAGGGAGGATTTTGATTATTTGAATGCCCTCCGGAGTCATGCGCACAACGGCTCTTGCTGGTTATTTAGTGCGCAGTTCCCTCCCGAAGGCTTCTCGCGGCATTCAGACCCGGGATGGATGACTCGTCTTTAGAGTAGGTTTGGACATTTTACTTGGACCATTTCCCTGCCTGGATTGTGAGCGGCTGAGGGGATGCGGGGCTGAGGGAGGGAAGGTTGGAGGAAAGAGGACAGGAAAGGTGGTGTGTGTGTGTGTGTGTGTGTGTGTGTGTGTGTGTGTGTGTGTGTGTGTGTGTGTGTGTGTGTGTGTGTGTGTATGGTGGAGTAATGTGGGGTGCTACGATAGATCCAGGTCAGCGTGGTGCGTTTGGTGCAGTGTGGATGCTGGAGTATGTGAAATATACTTGCATCCTGAGCACAGCAAGAGATGCAGAGGTGACACATTGATCTGCATGTTACCTGCTACTCAAACAGACGCTCATTAATACAGCACTCAGGTGAATCTTCTTGGGATATAAAGAAATCTAAGGTGACACTACACGAAAAAAAAAGAAAGGTAAATGGACAAACTAACACACACACACACACACACACACACACACACACACGGAGGTATCACGCTGGTTGGATTCGCTTAAGTAAAATGAATGAGTGGAATAAAAGAGAAAGCGAGGGTGAGAATAAAAACCACGACGTCTCTTGCATGTGAAGGACGCCATGGTCAAAGAAATCAGGCCTTTGCTTTCTGGAGGCACCGACGAGGAGGAGGAGGAGGAGGAGGAGGAGTTGGAGGACAAAGAAGACGAAGACGAAGAGGAAGAGGAGAAGGAAGAAAAGGAGGAGGATGAGATGAAAAAAAAAGAGATGGAGAAGTAGAAGAAAGAGAAGGAGGAGGAGGAAGAACGAGGAAGAAGAAGAGGAGTAAGAGGAAGAGGACGAAAAACAGGAGGAGGAGGAGGAGGAGGAGGAGGAGGAGGAGGAGGAGGAGGAGGAGGAAGAAGAAGAGAAGGAGGAGGGGGAGATAGAGGAAGCCCATTAGAGGGACAACTTGCTCAAAGGAAGCAGCATTGTGACTACTCTCTCTCTCTCTCTCTCTCTCTCTCTCTCTCTCTCTCTCTCTCTCTCTCTCTCTCTCTCTCTCTCTCTCTCTCTCTCTCTCTCTTCCGTTAGCGTTTCTGTCGTATTAAATTTCTTCCTCGTCGTTGCTTCTTCCTTCCGTTTCTCCTTCATTCTTCTCCATTCCTTGAGCTCCTTCCTCTTTTCCTGCGTGTCTGTCTGTCTTCTTGTCTGTCTGTCTGTGTGTGTGCATGCGTTCCTTCTCCTCTGTCTGTCTGCCTGTTTATCTATCTCTCTGTCTTTCTCTCTTTCTCTCTACTCTCTACTCTCTCTCTCTCTCTCTCTCTCTCTCTCTCTCTCTCTCTCTCTCTCTCTCTCTCTCTCTCTCTCTCTGGCTCCATTATGCAGGTACATATATCTGGCCTTTTTTCCTCTCTTTTTTCTCTCTCTAAAGGGTTGAGGTGAAGGTCCTGGCTTCTATTTTCCAAAGGGCACAAGGGACAGGAAAGGATAGAGAGAGAGAGAGAGAGAGAGAGAGAGAGAGAGAGAGAGAGAGAGAGAGAGAGAGAGAGAGAGAGAGAGAGAGAGAGAGATTGTGAGTGAGAGGAGGCAGGTATAAAGCTGAAGGGAGAGGACAGGTAGGATGTGAGAGGAGAGAAAGGAGAGGAGGGCTTGAAAATAAGGGGGAGATGAGTTTGTATAGGGCAGAATATGGAGAAGGAGAGGAGGGGGGAAGGGAGAGAGAAAGAGAGAGTGAGCGAGAGGTAGAATGTTGGTGAAGGGAAAGATGAGGGAATGTGGTCAGATTTGGAAATGTAGGTAAGGAAGAGTATAGGAGTATCGGTAAGAGGAGTGAGAGTTAGGGAGGTGTGTTGGAAGAGGGTGAGAGGGAGATTGTGGCCAGTGGGAGAGTAGTAGATTGGGTTTTATGAGAATTGAGGAAGAGGGAAACGAATGAAGGAAGAGTATGGAGGGGGAATGAAGGAGAAGTAGAAAAATGGTGAAAATGAAAGAGGATATAGGATGAAAAAAACAACAACGAAGAAGGAGACGGAAGATAATAAAAAAAAAAACAAGAATTGAGGAAGAAGAGAAACGAATGAAGTAAGAGAATGGACGGGAAATGAAAGAGGAGAATTAGAAAATGGAGAAAAAAAGGAGGATATAGGATAGAAAAAAGACAAAAGACATAACGAAGAGGGAGATGAACGATAAAAAAAAAAAACCAAGAATTGAGGATGAGGGAAACGAATGAAGGAAATAAAAGAAAAAAGTACTTAATAAAAGACATACAAGAGGAGAAAAGAAGAGTAAAAGAAGACAAGAAAAATAAAGACGTTAGATGAAAGAAGATGGTAAAGATAAGACGAAGGAGAGATAGAGAAAAAGTGTAAAAAAAGGAAGAAATATAAGAAAAATATATTGAAGAAGAAAAAGAGAATGTTTGGGAGAGCTGAGAAAAGAAGGATGCATGGAGAAGAAAACGAAGAAAAGAGAGAAAGTAAATAAATGGATAAAGAAAGAGAAAGAAGAGTAGGAAAAAGACACAAGAAAAAAAAAGCAAGAAAATGAAAGTGGAGAAGGAAGGAAGGAGATAAAAAAATGAAATGAGAGAAGAGGGAGCGAGAGAGAAATAGAGAAAGGCGAGGAGATAAAAGCGAAATGAAGAAGAAATAAAGGAAAAAAGGAGATAAGGATGACATTGTTAACGATGTGAAGAAAAGATGGAAGACACGAAGAAAGGAGAAAAGAGAAAAAGAAGGATGAAAGGAGGAGGAAAAGATAAAATAGAGTAATGGAAAGAAAAAGAATAGAAAAAGAATAGAAAGTGATGAGAAGAGAGACAAAATAAGGAAAAAAAAGATAGAAGCAGCAAGAGAGAGAGAGAGAGAGAGAGAGAGAGAGAGAGAGAGAGAGAGAGAGAGAGAGAGTGTAGGAGAGGAGGTGAGAGGGTTGTGAGTGGTGAGAGTAAGAAAGTTTGTATATATAAGTGTTGTATTTTTGTTGCAAGCAGATTCCGTTGTGGTGAGTTTTGGAGGGAGGGAAGAATGCGAGGCAAATTTTTGTTCATATAAGAGGGAAAAACTGGCCAAGGGTGACGAAACGAAAAAAAAAAAAAGAAAAAAATCCACTAAGTTGCCAATCCTTGCAGGTCCGAGAGAGTTAGCTGAAAGAAAGTGATAAATGACTTGAAACCTCCCTCTTAATGAAGGCAAGTCATGGGATGTTGGAGATACAGAAGCAGGCAGGGAGTTCCAGAGTTTGCCAAAGAAGGTATAAATATTGAGAGTACTTGAAACCTCACTTTTATATGAACTCGAGTCATAGGAAGTTGGAAATACAGAAGCAGGCAGGGAGTTCCAGAGTTTGCCAGAGAAGGGTTTTAGCTCTTGTATTAGAGAGGTGGAGACTGTAGTGGTGAGGTATATTCTGCTTGGCGAAAAAAAAAAAAAAAATGGAAAAAAGAATAAAAGTAAAACAAAGAATAGGAAAAGTGCAGATGAATGTTGAAATTGAGAAAGAAAAGAGAAAGAAAGAAAGGAATATTATGAAGGTTTTTAAATACGCATTGCTGACTTCAACATTGTTTTGTTTTTCACTTGTTTTTTCTTTCGTATTGTTTTGTTCCCAGATTCTGCTCAGAACTCGCTTATTCAGTTGAGTCAATGAGTCTATTTGCCAGTTACCTCTCTCGTATATATTTGCATGTCTGTCTGTCTGTCTGTCTGTCTGTGTGTCTGGCTATCTGTTTTCTTTTATATATATTTTGTTTGTATCTGTTTGTCTCTTTTTTAATCAAATGTTGTGTTAACCCTTTCAATACCATGACGCGTTTCTATTTTCATTCTTGTTACTATTTGGCAATTTCATACAACTCCAGAAACGCACGTTGGGGATTAAAATAGTGAAGACTCTGGCCATTAATTTCTGACCTCCATAGACCCTTCCTAATGTAAATATATTTGTCTAATGTCACCAAAAAAAAAAATCTTGAAAAAAAGGCGTTTCATTACTGAAGACCTTAATCAAATATAACATATGAAAATTATGAAAGGAGTATTATAAGAAGCACAAATGTAGGTCTGACAATATTGCAGCACTCACCCCACACACACACACACACACACACACACACACACACACACACACACACACACACACACACACACACACACACACACACACACACACACTTATGACACTGATTCTCGGGGGTCAATAGGAAGAGAGGGGAGGATGGGATGACAGGAGCAGTTAAGAGGAAGGGGTTAGGAAGGGTAGAAGTGAGGGCAGGAGGGCGGAGGTGTAAAGATGGAGGGAGAGAGTGAGAGGTGAGTGAATGGAGGGTGGTGGCGATGTTGGAGGGAGAGGAATGAGAGTGAGAGGCAGTGAGTGTGAGGAAAAGGCGAGGGGAGGAAAGCTGGAGGGTACGAATGTGTGTGTGTGTGTGTGTGTGTGTGTGTGTGTGTGTGTGTGTGTGTGTTCATAAAGCCGAATAATGGGGATGGATTTGTCTTGTATTTAATTATTTCCTCCTCATTCTCTATTTTTGTCTCTTTGTCTCTTTGTATCTACTTTGTTTCTTCCTTCTTTGCATTTCATTGTTACTCTCTTCATTATTTTTCTTTGTTCTGTAATACATTTTTTAATCAACTGACATAATAATATTTAATACTTTTGTTATTACCGTTACTGTATTTATTTTACATGTATTTTTGCTCATGTTTAACTGTCTCTTCTTTCTTTTATATTTCAGGTTAATTTTTCAATGTCATTACGATGGAAGGTTCTGGAGCGCCATCATTGGTAAGTACTTTCAGATTCACATACACAACAAATTTCACAACAATCTTGAACAGAAAAATGAACCCTCTAAGTTTCTCGCGATGCCTGTTTCCATATTCATTTTGCTTACAATTTAGTGATTTTCTTCAGCTTCAGAAACTCATGGTGGGGGATTGAAATAGTGAAGACTGTGACCATTAATCTTCTAATGTCAATAGAATGGTCTAATCGTACACAAATCTCAAGGTAAAACTGTGTCCCAGTACTGAAGGGATTAAGTCTACATCTTACATATTCACTTGGCTTCACGTGGCCAGTCACATTCAGAAGAAGAATAAAAGAATAAAAGAAAGTATAAGAAAGCACCAGATCTCTGCAAGATGTATGTTTGCATGTATTCACCTGTGTTACTTGTCTTCCCTATCTATAAATTTGTCTTATACATTCTTATCCCCTTCAGTACTGGAACGCATTTCTGCCTTGAGTTTTTGGTACTATTAGACGATTTTATTTACGTCAGGAAGGGTCTATGGAGGACAAAGGATTGAAGGCCTGAGTCTTCATGGTTTTAATCCCCACTTAAGTTTTTGAAGCTGTATAAAACTACCAAATAGTAAGAAGAATGAATACGGAAACGCTTGTTGGTACTTGTTTCACCAGGTGATGGAAGACAACTCTGGCGGTAACACTATTTATGTAAGGTACAATCTTTGAACAATCGTATACAATAATATATAGAACTATTAACCAATATTCAGTTAAATGCTAGCCATACTGTCTGTTCGACAGCGACCAGCAATCATCAAAACCGTCACCACCAGGTTGCACAAACATTGAAAATGCTCCTCCCACAAACACGCAAAAGAATCACCAAATTCCTATAAATTTCCACTTAAACCATCGCAGCTGGCGAGCGTACGCATCCAAGGCTTGCGTGTGACCGAGGGTGAAGGAGGGTGAATTGGTGAGGTCGACAAGGTGCCACGTCACCACTCTACACGTCACACACTATACAAAGTGATCGTTTAACAATAACATTATTCTTTAGCATTAGCAATGCACAAATACTAATCAAACTCAAAAGGTTTTCAGAAACTATGTTGATGAGATACTGAGACATTCTCAGTACAGTACTGAAGGGGTTAAACTATTGACTAATAATCTGATAACTTAATGTCTTGTAGTCATCCATCTTTCTATCTAATAACCACTTTCTTCTGATCTCCTTACATCTAGCGTTATCAGTCTTGAACCAAACATTTCTTGTGCTGTCCAGATTATTAACGCGAAGGATTTATAGTCTACGCTTGGAATATCCTTCATAGCACTTAATGCCTCCATCAAATTCCCCTTCCTGATTCCCTCTTGTAATCTATGCCTCTGTAACGAATGTAAATTGAGAAGCTTTAATCTTCCATTGTATGGGTCATTGTGCTACCGTTTATCGTGTTCATCATCCCTATATATATTGTGTCACGAATAGAATGGAAATGAAGCATAAGCGTGAGAGACATTGCTTCACCGGTGCATCTTGTTCATCACCTTGAAAACTTTCCCTCGTTCTTTTATAATCTGCATCAGTTTAATGAAGGGAGTGGAAGCACCGCACTGGTATCCATAATAAGTCACATTCCGAGATACAAAGAATGACAGAATTAACTTTGAATTACGACAAAATAATGGGTGTATTTTTATCATCCTTCTATCTCCCCCTTCATCCTCTGTATCCTTATTTGAACATGACTTAACGAAATGCCTTGAATTCACACTACATCGCATCTTTGAAAATTCTCTCTCTCTCTCTCTCTCTCTCTCTCTCTCTCTCTCTCTCTCTCTCTCTCTTAGCACTCACCTCCAAATGCATTCATTCTCTCTTTCTTTTACTTTTCACACTTCTCACTTCTAAACCCTTGACATTCTATCCTTCTCCTGTTCCTCTATCTCCACGCACGTCTACTGTTTTATTTTCTGATCCCTGTACTCTCCACACTCCCTTCCTACTTCACATTATATATTTATTGGCTAGGTAACATTTCCCACGCGTTTTTCTCAG
>NC_059300.1:27537734-27615234 GCF_017591435.1 Portunus trituberculatus
GTGTGTGTGTGTATGTGTGTGTGTGTACTTGCCTCGGCTTGAGAAAGACAGGAAGAAAGGAAGAAGAAAAAAAAGAAGGAAGGAAGGAAGAGCAGATAAGAGGTGTGAAGTAATCGTAGTAAAGGAAGTGGAGGAAAAAAAATGTTAGCTGTGGAGGGAGGAAAAGAAAAGAGGAAGAGGAAAAAGTTAAGGAGGAAATCAACATTACCCGGGATATTTAAGATGGGGGGACGGGGAGGGGGGGTAGGGGGCGGAGGAAAGACTCGTGATGGGGTGGGAGGGAGAGGGAGGAGGAGGAAAATAAGAAGGCAAAGGAAGGAGAAAAGTCAGGCGGTGTGTTGGAGTGGAAAACTTTAAAAGCTTTATAAGACGAAAATATAATATGTAAGTCGAGTGTTATATATGGCACTCTGTTCTTAAGCTCTCTCTCTCTCTCTCTCTCTCTCTCTCTCTCTCTCTCTCTCTCTCTCTCTCTCTCTCTCTCTCTCTCTCCCCTAAATTTCACACTTTACCTAATGATTAATCTGCTTTTCCATTTTTTTTTCACTTTCCTGGTGTTTTTTTTAAGAAATTAGATTTTTGGGGTTGAGAGAGAGAGAGAGAGAGAGAGAGAGAGAGAGAGAGAGAGAGAGTGTTGATACAGTTGGCAAGTAAAAAAAAAATGTGTACTCAGGATTTTATGTTTGAATTGATATTGAGAACGGTGGAGCGGAGCGGATGGGCGGGAGTGAGTGGGCGGATGAACGTATTGCCAAGTGGATGAGGAAAAGTGGATGAGGCACAAAAAAATGGACTGCGTGGATACAAAAGACATAGCAACAAACCACATGAATCTCAGTTTGTTTACTTAGCCTGAAGAATCCACATCTCCACCTCACCAGCTCTCCAGCCATCCACTCCATCCACTACTTACCCTCATGTGCTCCCTCGGCCATCCCTGGATATTATTAGTGCTGCTGGAGGGGGTGAGGAGAAGGGGAGGGGGGGAGTCAGGTAGCAGGTGGAGGAGACCAAGCTGGGTATAAATGCCTTCTGTTAGTTTTTCATTAAGGCAGGCATTCTCTCTCTCTCTCTCTCTCTCTCTCTCTCTCTCTCTCTCTCTCTCTCTCTCTCTCTCTCTCTCTCTCTCTCTCTCTCTCTCTCTCTCTCTCTCTCTCTCTCTCTCTCTCTCCCTCTCTCTCTAGGTAGTTGGCTCCCGTCCCTCTCCCCTCCTATTCCTCCCACTGCCACTCCAACCTCCGGGCAAGCCTGTGGAAACCTCAAATGTCCTCTCTTGTTTGTAGGAGTTGAGGCGCTGTGTGGGGAGAAATAGGGCAGGAGAGAGAGTATAGAGAGAGACTTTCATTTGCTCTGTGTGTGTCTGTGTGTGTGGGTCTTCTTGTTCGTCTGTTTGTTCGTGTGTCTGTTAGTGGTTGTGTGTCTTTCTGTCTCTGTTCGTGTGTGCTTGAGTGTTTTTTTTTCTTTGTGTCTGCCTTTCGGTTTTTTTTTATCCTATGTTGATGAGTTTGTTTTTATTTCTCTCTCTCTCTCTCTCTCTCTCTCTCTCTCTCTCTCTCTCTCTCTCTCTCTCTCTCTCTTTCTCTCGCATTACATACTCCCAAGTGACTTATTCCCAATAGAACATGTCGTGTTTCATTTCTTATCGCGCGTAATAGAATCCTCCAGCCCCACACCCTATTTATCCCCCCTGCCCAGAACTGTGGAATTGCTCTTCGCCTCTTACGATATTTTAGGGGTGAGGCGAGGCGGGGCGGGGCTGGACGGGGCGGAGCGGGACAGGGCAGAGTGGGGCGGGCCGGGTGGTTTGAGATGGTCTTTTTCTTATGTTTTCTTTCTTTTTCTTTCCTCTTCTTTTTTTTTTTGTGTGGAAATTAATGTTCCTTCCTTCCTGCCACTCTGCTGAGGATGGAACGCCCCGGTCTGTGTACTCATAGCTTTGTGCTCTTCTGTTTGTCTATTCAAGTGTGTGTATTTTTCTGTGTCGTTGTGTCTTGTATGTGTCTGCCTGTTTGTTACTGTATGTGTGTGTGTTGTTTGTTGTATTTATCTATCTCTCTGTGTCTTTTTCCGTCTGTGTGTATTTCCGTCTATTTGTCTGTTGTGTGTGTGTGTGTGTGTGTGTGTGTGTGTATCTGTTTGTCTCTCTGTCTGTTTGATTGCTTCTGTGTATCCTGTCTGTTTGTTTGTCTTAGTCTTTTATTTGTTTTTTTTGCTGTTCATACACACACACACACACTCATACACACACTCACTCACTCTCTCTCTCTCTCTCTCTCTCTCTCTCTCTCTCTCTCTCTATTCTGACTTTCGGCATGCAACAAATGTGTGAAGAGTCTGAGTTAGATTTACAACTCCGGTCGTGGGAGGAATGGAAGAAGGAAGAAAAGGGAAACCAAAAAAAAAAAAAATGGCTTCCCAAACATACACATACATAGGAATCAGTGTTACTTATGAGAAGAAAACTTGTATATTAATTCCTTCAATACTGGGACACATTTTTACTTTGAGATTTGTGAACGATTAGACCATTTTATTGACATTAACAAGGGTCTATGGTGCTCAGGCGATTGATGACCGGAATCTTCACTATTTCAATCCCCACTTGAGTTTGTGAAGCTGTATAAAATCACCAAATATTGAGCAGAGTGGGTATGGAAATGCGTCATGGTACTGAAGGGGTTTATATAATCCGTAAATGAAAAAAAAGACTCCGTGAAAGAAAAAAAAGGTAAAAATAGAAAAAAAAGAAACATTGCTTTTAAATATATACCTAGATCTTTGTTACGGAAATGGGAATATCAAGAATAGATAGAAAGTAAAGAAAATAAAGACCATGTTTTTAAATACATCCTTAGATCTTCGCTATTAGCCTCTTCAGTACTAAGACGCGTTTCCATATTCATTGTGCTTACTATATGGTGATTTTATACAGCTTCAGAAACTCATATGGTGGAGATTAAAATAGTGAAGACTGTGGTCATTAATCTTGTGATTTCCATAGACCCTTCCTAATATCAATAAAATGGTCTAATCGTACACAAAACTCAAGGTAAAAATGTGTCACGGTATTGAAGGAGTTAAAAAAAGAAAAAAAAATGTATAGAAAATCAATCACCAAGAGAGAGAGAGAGAGAGAGAGAGAGAGAGATCCTAAAGTGAAGTCTTGGAGCGAGCGGGGTGAAGGTTAAGTAAAGGGTTGGGTGAGATCGTTAGCAGCATCGAAAAGCCTCGTTAGTGAGCATTTCTGGACACAACTTTCGTCTTAACTTCGGCAACAAATATTTCTCAGATCTCGTACATCCTGCTTGAGTTGTCGCCGCGAACTGGACGACGTGGTGGCGCCTCTCTCGTTCTTAGGTTATGTCTGGTTAGGTTAGCTTGGGTTAGGTTAGATTAGGTTAGATCAGGTTAGGTTAGGTCAAGTTAGATTACGTTAGGGCAAGTTTGGTTAGGTTAAGTTACCTTTTGTTAGGTTAGATTATTTCAGGTCAGGTCAGGTTAGGTGAGGTTAGGTTAGGTTTTGGTTGGGTTAGGTTAGGTTAGATTAGATTAGGGTAGGTTATGTCAAATTGGGCTAGATCTGCTAAGGTTTGGTTATGTTAAATCAGATTAAGTTAGAGTAGCTTAGGTTAGGTTAGGTTAAGTCGTCGTGGGGCTTCTCTCCCGTCCTCATGTGATGGCAGGGACTAACACTTTCACCTTCACATTGGTTACATTTGGAATTCACACTTTTACTGGCGACTTTTGACGATGTAGTGGCGCGTCTCACGTCCTGAGGTGTTGGCAGAGACTAACACTTTCACCTTCACATTGGTAACGTTAGGAATTTACACTCTTATTGACGACTTGCTGTGTTTTTTGTTTAGTTCTAGCTTGTTTTCTTTGGTGTTGTCTTTCGTGAGTTTTTGTGTTCTTTTCTTCTACTCTTCTGTATTTTCTTTCTCTCATTCCTTCTTTTCTTTGTGTTTTTCTTCACTTACAATTCCAAGTGAGTAAACAGAGGCAATGTTGAGCGTCACGATCATTTCAACACTATTTTTGTTGACGCCCGCTTTTCTCTGTATGTGTGAGTCCTCGGTAGTGGAGGTGGACTGGTGGCAATGATACTGATAAAGACAACACTAACAATGATAATGGTAATGATGATATTGATGATGATGCTTTTATTGCTACTATAAGTGGGTTTTTTTATTACAATTACTAATAACAATGTAATGATAGTAATAATGATAATATTAACAATAACAACATCAATGATAAAACATTATTAGTAATAATGATAATAATAATAATAATGATAATAATAATAATAATAATAATAATAATAACAATAATAATAATAATGATAATAATAATAACAATAATAGTATTACTAATGATAATAGTAATGGTAATAGTAATAATAATAATAATAATAATAATAATAATAATAATAATAATAATAATAATAATAATAATAATAATAATAATAATAATAATAATAATAACAACAATAATGATAATAATGATAATAACAATAATGATAATTATGATAATGATAATGGTAGCAGAACATAATACTGATGGCTTCTTGTTACGCATCGGAAGTCATCGTTCAAAATAATCTCCTTACATGGATATCAGAGTAAGAATTAAATACAATGACATGTGCACTATTCAATTGCTGGTAATGTTAAGTCCTTCCTATATTCATTTATTTACTTATTATGAGCGAAGTGAAGTCTACTGCGGAGATGGTTTCGTTTTGAGCGGCCCGGCCCTGCCCGACCATAATGCTATTCGATCGCTGATATATCCAGAATAACGTTGTTGTTTGTAGGGATATTAGCACCATATCATGCCACAAGTCTATCAATTTCATGTGATTGACCTTTCATCTCTTTTATTAGCTGAAGTCGTTGTAGAAATTGCAAAAAAAAGTAGAACAGTTTTCAAAGATAAGTTTCCTATATTTAGTTAAGGTGTCCTATTATTACGTATAATTTTAATGAAATTTCATATAAGATTTTTGAAGTAGCTCTGCGCATGCGCAGTCAAAAAAGAAATTTGCTTGTGATAAAAATAATTCAAGTTCTAACGAAAACATGTCATGTTTCCAAGACTACTGCGCAAAGACAAAGTACAGTACAAAATGTTTTGTAAAGGGACCGTCAACTTCTGCAATTTCCACCAACTTTTTCTTTTGGTCTCAACAAGAACACACAACACACTGAACACAGAAAAAAAATTTCCTACCAACGGTGTAGCACAACTATTGTGTTATCACAAGGTTTTCAACTACGTAGAGTGATTTGAATATGAGGCGAGTGCGTGATGATTGGGTCGCCTGAAATTGCCCCTTCCCCCTCTCTCTCTCTCTCTCTCTCTCTGCAATCGTCTTTCCATGAGTTTTACTGGTTTGGCTAACCTTTTTGATAATTATCTACCGCGTGAGTGATCATTCGTATCACTGGGAAGTAGAGGGAGGAACGGGAGGATGTTTATTGGATTAGTGTGGATCAGACTGGCATTAACTTGAACCGTTTCAAGAAGAGAAGCATCAAGAAACCTGAATAAATAAAATTCCTCATCTGTTCTCCTTATTCCTCTTGCATTTATAGGACCGGCATTGTAAGAAGACCTTTAATCTTATTCATTACTGTTATTCGTTTACTAATTATTCATCTAAGACACCGCCACTTGAGACAGCTATACACGTGTTTATTTCTCGGTAGTCCTCAAGGGAACGTCTTTACCTGCGTCGCCACACTCCAGCCTGGCGTGGGGGACATGAGGCGCCGTAATCAGCTCCCACTCCACTCCAGTCCACCTCAGAGTGTGCTGCGCAGGATCAGGATATTAAAAGTAGTGGTATCTGCGGCTATATCTGTACCAAGCTCGCTCCGCACCAGGCTCGCTCTGTTAGGATTACGTGCCAGGTGTGTGTGTGTGTGTGTATGTGTGTGTGTGTGTGTGTGTGTGTGTGTGTGTGTGTGTGTGTGTGTGTGTGTGTGTGTGTGTGTGTGTGTGTGTAGGATTTGCTTTTCAAACACACACACACACACGCACTCACACACAGTTCATTTCTTTTTCTGTTAGTGTTGGTTTCTGTTTTTTTTTTTTTTATTTTAGTGTGTTTTCTATTTGTCTGTCGTATCTACTTGAATATATACCTGTCTCTCCGTCTGTATCTGTGTCTGTATCTAATAATATTTAATAATAATAACACGGTTTATTAGTAATTGCAGTACATACATACTGAAAATGTACATATGGGGATTGAGAGAGACTTAAGATTAGAACCTTAACTTAGCTGTTTATGGTTCGCACCATGGGGGGGATAGCATTACATGAAGATGTACATATGGGGATTAAGGGAGGTTCAAGATGAGAACCTAACTGTGCCTGTATCTGTGTCTGTCTGTCTCTCTCTCTCTCTCTCTCTCTCTCTCTCTCTCTCTCTCTCTCTCTCTCTCTCTCTCTCTCTCTCTCTCTCTCTCTCTCTCTCTCTCTCTCTCTCTCTCTCTCTCTCTCTCTCTCTCTCTCTCTCTCTCTCTCTCTCTCTCTCTCTCTCTCTCTCTCTCTCTCTCTCTCTCTCTCTCTCTCTGTGTGTGTGTGTGTGTGTGTGTGTGTGTGTGTGTGTGTGTGTGTGTGTGTGTGTGTGTGTGTTGTTTGCGTTGAAAACTTTGGACAACACACACGTTTGTTTGTCGTGAAGTCTAGTTGAAATGTGTGCATTTTCCCGCGCGTGCGTTCGTGTGTGTTTGTGTGTGGGTGTGTGTGCATGTGTGTGTGTGTGTGTGTGTGTCTGTGTGTTGGTAGGTATAGTATGTGCGTGTATACAAGTTCTCATGTGTCTTTATTCATTGCTGTTGCACCATTTTTCATACAGAATGTTAGTACACTATTGGGTTTCTATTGTGGTTTTTTATGTTTTTTTTTTTTTGTGTGTGTGTGTGTGTGTGTGTGTGTGTGTGTGTGTGTGTGTGTGTGTGCGTGTGTGTGTGTGTCGGCTTCCCGTCGTGTGGTGACGTGACGTGAGTTGCATGGACACGTGTCCTTACAGCGCAGAGAGACAATGCGTTCCCCAGGATCATTGCGTGAAACCAGAAGACAGGAATGCATATTATGTATTAGAGTGAGGCCAAAGTGGTATGCTCATGTTGAGTTTGCTTGTGTGTCTCGACTTGTTCATTCATATAATGGAGTTTCGAGTCCAGTGAATCCTCTGTGCTTCTTATGCAGGACAAATGGCGTGTCACTTACTTCTTGTCCATTACCTCGTGGCATCCGGTGCTGGTTTGCGTGGGGAATAGCGTGTTGAGCCGCGCCACCTTGCCGGCTTTAAAGGCGAGAGTCTCCCACTCAGCGACATGAACATCTGCAAATTGTGTCTGCGATATTAAGCACCAGTAATACTTACACTGAAGCGCCGAGCCAAATTTGAATAATTAAAAATATCGCCTTCCTGCGGGAATAACTGCAATGGCCCGCTGTTAGTCTTTTTCCCCTCAGCACAACTTTAGTATTATTGCCGGAATGCCAAATGGCAGCGGCGGGCCGGTACCTGCCTACCTGTGTTGCTGCATACGTCAGCGGCGCCGCCACCGGAACCTTTACTTATCCGCGCCGTAACTCTAGCCGCCCATTTTGACCAAGTCGAGTCATAACGTTGATGACAAACTCTCCGCACCGCCGGCACCGTGACGCAAACGGTCCCTTCATCCCGCCAGCCACCCAGGTGAGTCCAAGGGCCGCACACCACATCCTTCCTTACCTGGCCCTCGTTACCTCCAGATGGGGTAGGCCAGGGGAAGGTCAGACATTTCCTTTTTCTCAAGCAGCCTGTCGCCTTGCATCATAGTTCGGAGCGGGCAAGCCGCTGCTCCTGTTTGTCATATTGGGGTGGGATAGCGCGGCCTGCCAGGTGTTGGGCGCCGCTCTCTCAGCCCGCCTTCCTACTCTTTCACTCCAACCTGAAAACAAGAAGCTAGCTTTTTTCGTCTTTTTAATAATTTGCTGTATAGACACTAGCATGCCAGATTTGTTTCCTGCGTGTTGTTACTTTCCCGCTGTGCTAACTCAAAAATGCTTCCATAAACTCAGCGTTCTAGTGAATATGGTTGAGAATATATAACTATATGAACAGTTACCTGAAAAAAGAAGTAATCTAATCGCTGGGATTAAATGGTAATTATTCCTGCAATCATAGTTACCTGTACTACTTAATTGGAGCGCATGACAGGTAACGCTTTTCCCGCGATATTTTTCTGTGAATGTGACAGAGTGTGGGCTTTTCCCTCCGATTTAAAGCATGTGTGTGTGTGTGTGTGTGTGTGTGTGTGTGTGTGTGTGTGTGTGTGTGTGTGTGTGTGTGTGTGTGTGTGTGTGTGTGTGTGTGTGTGTGTGTGTGTCAGCAGCGAGGCCCTCGCAACAACACAGAAGGCTGAGGGTAAGCTGGTGGTGGTAGCGGTGGTGGTGGTAGTAGTGGTGGTGGTGGTGGTGGTGCGGAAAGACGAGTAAAGGCGAGAGTTCAGGTGGCCAACTTATAGATTTTTTGGAGTTTGAACTATGTGTAGAGACAGATGGGCGGGGAGTGAAATAGGGAGCGGCGGTAAGGCAGACGAATAGACACAGGTGGGAAGATTAATAGACACAGGCTCGGACAATCCTAAACCAACGCGGCATTAAGTAAATCCAGAAAACTGTGTCGCCCTGGCAGCCTTCCAAGATTCCTTCCATCCTTCCTTAGCCTCCTCCCGCCCCTCCATTCTCTCCTCCGCCCCGCCTCTTCCCGCCGGGGTGATGGGTCGTGAAGAGAGGCGGAACAGCTCGGGGCTCGCGGGCGTCTCCCTTTAATCGCCAGTCGCGTCACGGTGGCCACGGGTCAAGGGGGAACTCTGGAGGGCTTCTCTGACTGCCCTGTCCGCCACCAGCGTCAGGCCACCATTGATGGCTGGCGGCCGCCTCACCACCGCCGCTGTGCTGGTGACGGTGGGCCGTTTAGCTGATTCACCGCCTGCCATGCCTGTCTTATCTTCCTTAATTGTATATATGGGGTGTAAACGACGGTTGAAGATAAAAAAGAAGCCACTGCTGTTGTTTTAGGGCGTAATTTTGATAAGTGAAACGTGGTGCATGCTGTTTTCTTGTCCATCTTTCACTCGCTTTATGTTAGACGGTGTAGCCTGACCACAAACAGCCTCTGGATTGGATAGTTTGGTAACACAGTGTCTCGTAAGGTTATCCTGCTTGTTTCTTTACTTTAGTTCCTCCTTCTTGCTCATTTGTGCTTTCGCCTTTAGTAATGCTACACTTTTCATCTATATTTTGTTACAGATTCCATAAATTTCCCTCGCCTCATAAGGGCTTTCACAAATCCACGCATAATGGGGTTCATAAAGTTTCCCCCACGGACCTACATATATTTTCTTGTCTTGTTTCTTTCCTCCCCTGATAGTCGGAAGGCACTTTTCATGTACATTTTGTTACTGATTACATTCATTTCCTTTGCCTCTTAAGGGCTTTCACAAATCTACGTATAATGGCCTTCATAAAGTTTCCCCACAGACCTTTATTCACCCTTTTTGTTCTAGTCCTGCGTAGCGTAAAGGAAGATGTGGCCCGTACCGCCCATATTTTTCGAGGCACACTGGCCATCGGGAGGTCTTACGATGCCAGAGGGAGACAGGAGCGCTGCGAGGTTGGAAGTGGAGAGCCCGTTGCGTGTCCAGCAACGGGTAAATCCAGAAAAGCTCGTGTAGATTTGTGGAACGAGAGGGGAGTGAATGATGAAGAGAAGAGGATGGTCGTACAGTGAAGGCATTCAATATTCAAGAACGTTAGATGTGATACTCGTGTGATTTGTGAGGCAGTTGAAAGGGCGCGGATGATAGAAGTGTGCATGAATAAACTGCAAGGAACTACGTATCACTGAGTCGCGTGTTGGAAGCGATGAAGCCACACCTCCGTTATTGCCAAACACAAGCGAATGATGATACAGAACGCAGACAGATGGCTCATTTTACTGCCATATATTTGCCTCACTTGTGATTTGTCCCGAAACTTGCATTGGGAGGTTGGACACGCGCCGTGCGAGTAATGAAAAATGAATATCAGAAATATCGATTTTGGGACAAAGTGAGTCAGGAAGTGAGAGGAAGGAAGGAAGAAAGGAAGGAAGGAAGGAAAGAAGGAAGATGTGTCAAGCTCGCCTCCTGAGGGCAATTATGGGCCGGAATGTGGCGCGAGAAGCCGTTACGCCGCCACCATTCATCGACCAGAGTATCCTGGGCAGAATTTTCAGTCATTAAAGGATTTTATATCTCGATTCCTGTTCTTATTTCGATGCGCGTGACAATGCGAGGCGAAACAAAGTTACGGAAGGGAGAATATGCAGCACGTGTCCATCAAGAAACGCTCATAATGCTTGATGTATCGAGAGAGAAACAAATACAGTTGATATAGAGAAGATAAATTTGATTACTTTGTTATTGGTCCGTAAAGTGAAGGTGAGGGGAGCCAGTGGATGGAAATGAAAAAGGAGTGCCTGTAGAAGAATGGCAGGAATATATTGAGGTATTACTTGTCTTCCTGTGAGAACATGGCTTGTAAAGGTAGGCAGACTGGTCCAACACCTGTACATGGTGACCCTCGGAGGCTGGGAGGTGGACGCCAAATACATGTAATATCTTCTCATTGGTGAGGTTTATACAACAAGGCCACTGACCTTGTTGTATAAAAATGGTACGGAAAGGCTCAATTAATGCAATGTACAAATAGAATTTCAAGGAAAAAATGCAATAATGGAGGATCAGTGTCTTGAAACCTTCCTTTCGAAAGAGTTCTAAGTCATAGAAATGTTGGAATACAGAAACAGATTGGGAGTTCCAGAGTTTAGCAGTGAAAGGGATCAGTGATTAAGAATAGTGATTAAGTCCTGCACTAGAAAGGTGGACAGAATAGGGATGAGAAAAAGAAAGTCTTGTGCAATGAGGCAGTGGGGAGGAGAGGAGACATGCAATTAACAAGATCAGAATAGCAGTTAGTGTGAAAATAGTGGTAAAAGATAGTAAGATATATAACATTGCAGTGATTAGTTTGAAAAGATCTTTGATGAATAAAAGGAAGAGATTGTGTGACAGGATGGAAGCCTGAGAAACACCACTTTTAGTAAATTTAGTAGGAGAACATTACGGTAAACATAATTTTGTAACTAAGCTTGATTACTCACATATCAGTAAGAGTTCTAAATCATCATAACCAATACTTGTGTGTGACTCACCTGCGCTATACTGCTTGAAGGTGTCTGCTCATAGTGTTTACCTCAGTAACTCTGCTTGGGAGGGCCAGTGTACATGTCATGTTGGTTTGGGCTCATTATGCTTACCGCAGTAATAACCCGCGCTCTTGTTACCTCGGCGCTTGTGCTGCTATGGTTATCTTTGCTAACATTCACAGCACTGTAAAACATTGCTTTCATGACACAGATAGAAAGGTAATGTGGTGAAAGCTGCAGAACTAATTAAGAGACCGTCGTACAAAAAAATGTGTGTAAAAAGGTGAAAGATAATTATAGGAGCGAGATAATTGAAGCATAATGATTAGCCTTTACCGATACCCTATGCATGGACAGCCACGCCACATCATTATGATCAACGTCGGTCTCACTGGTAGCTGACGGGGAGATACACACTTGACACTGAGGCGAAAGGCACTCAGATCATTAAGAGCCTCAAGTTCACATGACCATAAAGCCAGGAAGGTCTCACTCCATAAACGGTGTAAGGTGAGTTGGTGTTTGGATGAGTAGACGTGTAGGTGAGTGTGTTAATGACTCGACAATTTTCCGTCTTATTAGGAAATACATATAAACTGTGTGTAAATTGAGAGTAATCTGAGAAAGCGGTGGAAATTATACTAATGTACACTTGTGATGGAGAATATTATGTGAATATATATCTGTGTGTGTGTGTGTGTGTGTGTGTGTGTGTGTGTGTGTGTGTGTGTGTGTGTGTGTGTGTGTGTGTGTGTGTGTCTGTGTGTATATGTGTGTGTGTGTATGTATGAAAGAGAGTTAAAAAAAAAAAAAGACAGGATGCATTGTTGAAAGGAAAAGTGGCTACGAACTTTCTCAGCGAATATGCAGTTGTTTCGAAATAAAAAGAAGAGAAATTTTAGAGAAGAAACAGACGGAATTCAAAACCATAAAGACAAAGTTTGGGGAATGTTCCAAAATTTTGATTAAACCAAAAACCCAAATGAGGCTCTGTGTAAAGGCAACGAAAACAAGACGAATAGAAAAGCTGAAAATATAGTCAGAGAGAGAGAGAGAGAGAGAGAGAGAGAGAGAGAGAGAGAGAGAGAGAGAGAGAGAGAGAGAGAGAGAGAGAGAGAGAGAGAGAGAGAGAGAGAGAGAGAGAGAGAGACGGAGATCATGCTTGTGCTTGTCCGTGTGTGTGTGTGTGTGTGTGTGTGTGTGTGTGTGTGTGTGTGTGTGTGTGTGTGTGTGTGTGTGTGTCCGCGTTGTGTCAGATGACGAATGCCGTTAATTAGCAGAAATGCGGAAACTCTGCGTCGAAGATTAGATTAACATGAAAGTGATTAATACAGGAAAAGAAAAAGCAATTCAACTTTCGCTCCGTGTGTGACAAGACTTTAATTAGTACAGATGCTTCCGAATACTGAAAAATAAGACAGAAAAAAAATGCAACTCTAAAAAAGAAAAAGAAAAAAAAAAGGGACTGTGTTGAAACTACATTAAAAGTAGTAGACTTATAATAGTGCCATTAGTAGAGTCAGGGCGATGGGGCGGAATGTTTGCTGGTGTGCTTAAGGATGAGTGGGTAAAGGAAGAGGAAAAGTAGGTGGCCAGGTAAGTTAAGAAGGTAAGAAGGTAAGTGGTTAAGCAGATTGACAAATGGGTACGTACTACATATCGATATAAAGTATGCATAAGTAGACATGTTCTAAGGATAGATAGATAGATAGATCTGTGGGTAGACATATAGATAGATAGACAGATGAACAATTAGTAGATAAATACATAGATTAATGCTGAATGAAATGAAAAAGAAATTAATAGATAGGGAAGGGAATATATAGATAGACAGATAAATAGACAAATAAATAAGTGTATAGGCAAAGTGATAGCCAGGTAGATAGGCAGATAGATAGTCAGTAAAGTGTGGGAGGGGCGGGAATACCTTCATGTGATTTAAAAACAGAGACAGTTTATGTAAAGCACGTACGGTACCTGTGTGTGTGTGTGTGTGTGTGTGTGTGTGTGTGTGTGTGTGTGTGTGTAATAACTGACAGGGGTCTGAGCGATGGGTAGTGTAATAAAAAAAGAAAAAAAAAGTAAAAAAGCAGTATATTTGCGGGAATTGTATTATTATTGTTGCATGTATGGACAGTGTTATCGGTGTGGTAGGAACGTGGTGTGTGAGAGAGAGAGAGAGAGAGAGAGAGAGAGAGAGAGAGAGAGAGATAAATAACTGAAAAAAGAAACTAAAGAAAAGAAAAAAATAAATAAGCAATGAAATAGAAAAACAATCGCAAAAGAAAAAAAAAACACAAACACAGAGAAGCAGATAGAGACAGAGACGAGAAAAAAACCCTCTCTCTCTCTCTCTCTCTCTCTCTCTCTCTCTCTCCAGCTTTCTTTTTCTTTATTATTTTGCCCACTTTAACAATAACAGGTCAAAGTAAAACGTCACACATCATGCAGAGGAAGACTAAGAAAGAGAGGAATGAGTGGCTAGTTTAGGTTCAGAGTTGGTGTGGTACTTTTCCTTTAAGTCAGAAAGAGCGATACCACCCAGGAGGAGAAGGTTTGATAAAGTGTGTGTCCTGCATTAGGTGTGCTTATAAAGACATATTTAGTGTTTTTCCAAGGTTTGATAAGGTGTGTGTCCTGCATTAGGAGTGTTTTCAAAGACATATAACGTGTTCCTGTGTTCCTCGAAGGTTTAATAAGGTGTGTTTCCTGCATTGGGTGTGTTTCTAATGTCATATAACGTGTTCCTGTGTTCCTCCAAGGTTTGATAAGGTGTGTTTCCTGCATTGGGTGTGTTTATAAAGCCATATAACGTGTTCCTCATTTCCTCCAAGGTTTGGTAAGGCGTGTTTCCTGCATTGGGTGTGTTTCTAAAGCCATATAACGTGTTCCTTTCAATACTGAGACACTAAGCGATACAGGGATTTGAACTTCTCAGGTGTGGATATAGTATAAATAAATAAATAAGAAACGTACTAGATATATCAGACCAGCGTGGGAATGGAAACAAGTGGATCGCCCCCAAATGTTATGCGAGTAATTAATGCAGATATGATGAGGCTGGCGAGTTTTGGGAAGGTTCGTGAATGCGGAGATATGAGAGCAAACATTAATTAAGGGATGTTGGGAGGTAGGGAGGTTGTGAATTATGCAGGTGAAAGGTGTGTCACGCGAGGACTGATGAATGGTGGAGCAGCGAATTCCTAAGGTTTGTGAGTGAAATTGTGATCAGTGGTATTTGAATGGGTGCGATGTGTGAGGTGAAGGAAGGGGGAGAAGGAGGTTTTGTGGCTTTATTTCAGCTTATTATGTCATTATTTTGTCTACTGGAATTGTAACTCAGGTTTAAATGTTGTTTCTTATTTAGCTTGTTTCTCTTATGGCATTGTTTCATATTCACCACTCCCTCGAAATGAAGGTGAGAATAGAAAATTAAGTAAAAGTCTGATGAATTAGAGTCAACCAAGAAGAAAAAAAATAAGAAACATGACTAGGGAAGAGATAAAAAGATAGAAAATGAAGGAAGGAAAAGAAGAAGTGAAGGTGAGAATAATTTGTGTCTGATATAACGTCATTTCCTACTGCTTTGTGAAGTATTGTGTCTTTTTTTTCAAGTAGGCCTTTTTAAGATTTTACTATTATTTTATTAAACTTGACGACTTTTTTCAGGTGGACCTTTTTTTCAAGTGGACCTTTTTTTCAAGTGGACTTTTTTTCAAGTGGATCTTTTTTTCAAGTGGACCTTTTTTTTCAAGTGGACCTTTTTTCAAGTGGACCTTTTTTCAAGTGGGCCTTTTTAAGTGAGCTTTTTTAAATGGGCCTTTTTCTAAGAGAGCCTGTTTTTAAGTTAGCTTTTTTTCAGTTGAATCTTTTTCTAAGTGGGCTTTTTGAAGTGGACCTTTTTCAAGTGGGCCTTTTTAAGTGGGCCTTTATTATGCGGACATTTTTTGAAACGGTAAATTTTTAAGTGGGCCATTTTTTTTTATTTTCTTGCCCTTGGCCAGCTTTCCTCTCTTCCTCGTTGCATCTTTTATAAATTTGTCAACTTTGGTACAATAATCAAACTATTCGAAATTAGGTTTGATATAAATTGTTGAGGTTTCCAAGACTGTGCATGATTCTAGTGGTAAATGGACGTACGATTCGCATTACCAACAAGAAAAAGAGGCACTGAAGACCTTTTCCTTTAACCATGTGCCTTTTTAGATTAGTTTTATGAGGCCAGAGTGTTTAAGAATGGCGGGAGACTAATGGAGAGTTGTAATCGTTATTTTGCGTTAAAGTTCCGTTGCTCTAAAACAAAGACTTGGCACGTGACTTTGAGCTTCTTTAACCTTCAGTATATGTATCTCTCTCTCTCTCTCTCTCTCTCTCTCTAGCTTTCTTTTTCTTTATTATTTTGCCCACTTTAACAATAACAGGTCAAAGTAAAACGTCACACATCATGCAGAGGAAGACTAAGAAAGAGAGGAATGAGTGGCTAGTTTAGGTTCAGAGTTGGTGTGGTACTTTTCCTTTAAGTCAGAAAGAGCGATACCACTGAGGAGGAAGGTTTGATAAAGTGTGTGTCCTGCATTAGGTGTGCTTATAAAGACATATTTAGTGTTTTTCCAAGGTTTGATAAGGTGTGTGTCCTGCATTGGGTGTGTTTCTAAAGCCATATAACGTGTTTTTGCTAAGAAATTGGGTGTGACATATAACGTGTTCCTGTGTTCCTCGAAGGTTTGATAAGATGTGTTTCCTGCATTTGGTGTGTTTTCAAAGCCATATAACGTGTTCCTGTGTTCCTCGAAGGTTTAATAAGGTGTTTCCTGCATTTGGTGTGTTTTCAAAGCCATATAACGTGTTCCTGTGTTCCTCCAAGGTTTGATAAGGTGTGTTTCCTGCATTGGGTGTGTTTCTAAAGCCATACAACGTGTTCCTTTCAATACTGAGACACTAAGCGATACAGGGATTTGAGCTTCTCAGGTGTGGACATAGTATAAATAAGTAACATTTCCCTAATAAAGCAGGAAAGTCTTGCACCTCCATCATCGTATCTTTCAATGTTGCTTCAAGGTTGAGTTGGAAAATGATTATCTTTCCTCGTGATTCCAGATAAACTAGGAAATGCAAGCATCTTATCTTTCCATTCTCTCAGTGGACCTAAGTTAGAAATGACTACACTTCTTTAACCTTATCGTAATTCTAGAAGCAGATTCTCTTGCCTACACGAAGCTGCTTATTATTATTCGTTCCGTGGATTCCTAAACGAAATAACAGCAAAGGGTTTAGGGCGAGGTTGTGTAGTGTCGTGGCGAGCGGCGTGCAGTATTCATTAGTTGCCTCGCCGGTTGTACGAGGAAGGGAAAGCACAGAGGTGGTGGTGAGATTCAACAATAATAGGGGAAAAGCTGCGTCACTGCCCTCTCTAGCTTCCCTCTACTTCCTCCTCCTCCATCCTACGTTTGTCCGGCGCATCACCACCCCACCAGCGCCCCACGTCCCTGCCACTTTATTACTTATAGATGTGTGTTCCAGTTACTGATCTTCTGAATTCGCAAAAGGAGGTCACAGGTCAGTGGTGTCAGTTCTCTCTCTCTCTCTCTCTCTCTCTCTCTCTCTCTCTCTCTCTCTCTCTCTCTCTCTCTCTCTCTCTCTCTCTCTCTCCTCGGTACTGTGCCTGTCTCTGTCTCCCCCAGTGCCTCGAGCCGCCCCTCTAAGGCTGCCTGTTTCCCTTGCTTGTCGTCACTCGGTGTTGTTGTCCTTGTGGCTATTTGCATAATGTGTTTCAGGGAGAGAGAGAGAGAGAGAGAGAGAGAGAGAGAGAGAGAGAGAGAGAGAGTGAGAGAGAGAGAGATTTTCGTTTATATCTACGTTTGTTTTTCTATTTGTATCTTATGTAGTGGTTCATGAATTCTATCTAGTCCGTCACAAGGTCATCAAGAGGAATGAAATAAAGCATAATGTAAGTGGTAGAATTTATGGCAGCGTATCTTAATGGAAACTTACGTAGTGCATGTGGAACTGGAAGGGTATTTGTAGTAAAATGATTTAGTGTGAATGATATAATTGGTGTTTTTTGCGCTGCCGCCTCACGCTACAGGGAACCGTTGCAGGAGTATTTATTTATTCATTTTTTTATGTTAATTTGTGTTTTAAATGTTTGCAGTAAATCACAAAGGCTTAGGAGCTTGAGAGTTATGCAGCAGGTATTCACTGTAATTGTTTTCCCTAATGACGTGTTATAGTGGGATTTGCTACGATGATGATGATGATGATGATGATGGTGGTGGTGGTGGTGGTGGTGGTGGTGGTGGTGGTGGTGGTGGTGATGATGGTGATGATGATGATGATGATGATGATGATAATGATGATGATGGTGGTGGGCTGCTGTTGCTACTGATGATGATAATGATGATGATGATGGTGGTGGTGATGATGATGATAATAATGATGATGGTGGTGGTGATGGTGGTGGTGATGGTGATGGTGGTGGTGGTGATGGTGTTGGGATGAGAAGTAGAAGGAGGAAAGGGATGCTAAGTATAATATCCCATTTTTTGAAAAGTTTATGTCAGTCAGTGTCGTCAGTTAATCCAGTCAGTCAGTCAGTGGTCAAAGTTACCAGTTACTGCCTTCCATCAGTTCTAGTAGTGAGTCAGATGTGACACTAGTCAGTGGCGCTGTCATTGTGAACAATGAGAGCCACCATTCAGCGCAGCCGGTTAGAAGCAGCAGTGAACAGTGAGCAGTGAGCAGCGGCAGTCAGCAGTGAGCGGTGGGGGTCAGCACACTCCCGTCAGTCGTGCCGTCGCCCCGCATGACTTCCAGGGTCCCTGTGCGAGAAGTAAATATTGAAAATCTATTGAGTCTAGCTTAAAAGATCAAGAAGGCGGCGGCTTTTCTTCGCGAAGAGCCTCGTAATTTTGTCTGAATCCACTGCCTCTCCCGCCTCGTGGGAATCTTACCTGCCTTGTGCGATGGCGGCGGCGGCGGCAGCGGCGGCGGCAACGGAGGAGTTGAAGCCACCTGAGGCAGGTGGCTTCAACTAGCTGGATTCTTCTCGAGAAAATGTAAGAAGGTCTTAAACGTTGATTAATCACCTCGCGCAAGGGATTATCCAAGTGTCAGGCGCGGCATGAGGATGTCCTGAACACTGATGGACTGAGCCACTGGGAGGGAAGAAGTGTTGGCTGTATTGTGTGGTGGCGGCCGCCGTCACCCTCGCCCTCACTCGTCTTGGGCAGCGCTTCCCCTTGTTGTCTTGTTTCAGTCTGTCGCTCCAGCCAGCCGTTCTTGTCAGCTCTTTCCTCCTGTATTTCATTTCCACGCCTTGCCAGTATCTCTCTCGCTCGCTTGATGGCAACGCATCTGTTTTCATATTCCCTTTCTCCAACTTAGAACTTTACACCGTTAATCCAAACATGAATAGTTATTAGGTAATGTCGTTCCTCGTATGTACAAGACGTACACGGAAGTCCTGTAGAATGGTTCATTTTCCCTTATCCACTTAACATAAAGCTGCACAGGTGCCTTTGTCATCTCCTGAGTGCGTGGCTAGTGTTGAGAGGGCAGCAGTCACGGTCCTTTGTGAAGCTGATAATGTAGCCATGAAAACAATCCCGCTCTTCCTTCCCTGCCTGCGCATCTAATCTAATGGTATCAACTCTGCTCGTGGGAGTGTCCGAGATGAGGGAAAGTTTGTAATTACGACACGCGCCAGTACTATTTTTGCCCGCGTGTTGTGCCTTTGCTGAACAACACTTCCTTCCCTTGCTTCCTGACTTGAGATGTACTGATGTGTGTGTGTGTGTGTGTGTGTGTGTGTGTGTGTGTGTGTGTGTGTATACTTTTGTGTGGCGTGTTATTCTGTTGATGTACTCGTAATGATGGTGGTAGTGTTGCTATTGTTGTTGTTATCGTTGTTGTTGTTGTTGTTGTTGTTGTTGTTGTTGTTGTTCTTTTTATTGTTGATTTCGTAATTATAATAGCTTTACAATTGCACTACATTGAAATGATAGTGGTGGTGGCGGCGGCGGTGGTGGTGGCTCGTCATGATGTTTCACCAATCGCTGGTGTGACCCTCAACTAACGGAGAGAGGCAGGCTATTGATGATAAGACGTCGTGAAGTGGCGAGGGAGATGGAAAAAAAAGAGAAAGTGACTAGACGGAGGGGCGGACATCAGCCACACACGTCACTGAGCTAACTCAAAACACACACACACACACACACACACACACACACACACACACACACACACACACACACATACAACAGCGGGATTATCATAAGACAGGAGTGAGTGTAGACAAAAGTGTGGCGGGGAGGAAATGTGTCTTGGGAGGGAGGAGCGCACATCGATCATGGTCTGGGGAGGGCTCATCAGGGGGAAGCAAAGTGGTCGGTACAGGAGCGTGATTTACAGCGTCGTGGGGTCAGACCTTCACCACGACACGCCCCTGGTCTCCCCACTCCTCTCCCTCTCACTCTCTTCTCCCCCATCATGCCGTGACGTCTTTGCTCCAAACCTCCGCACGCTAATGGAAGTAATGGTGGGATGTGTTTTTGCCATCTCTTCTCCTCGTGATGTTATTGATGGCAAAGGTTTTGGGGAGAGGCCATACCTCATGTGGCACTTAACCTCTCTGCTATTCTCTATCTTCCGGACATTTTTTCCCGTCCTTTTACATCAAGATTCGTGTGTGTTGTTCGCCTCAAGGGAAGTGAGAGCGGAGAGAGGAGACAGTAGTAAGGGTAGACTGGAGGATAAAGTGCCTGGAGTTTTATATCCCTGCAGTGGACACCCGATGACTAATGGCTATTGATGGTGATGATGACAGCAGAGGACATGGCTGCTGATTTATTTCTAGTTTCCTGCGTGGTTATATAAAAACTATGGCTGATGAGGATGGCCACAGTGCTCTTCTATATGTCCTGAGGTCGACTGGCTTCGTTGTTCTGCGCGCCATGTATTGCAGACTGAAATGCATGATTGAAGTTTAGGTGCGTGTTGTCCTCGTAACTACATGGAGCGCTGTCTGCCATGATTCATTTCAGGTCGATATTGACTTACGGAAATAGGACAGGAATGAGTTCATGGACGTCAACCCGCCATGAGTCTTGCAGCTCGTCAGTAAGAAGTCTTTCGCTTTTTTACCTAATATTTGTCATATGACCCTGATGTTGTGGTGTATTAGATCAATGTGTCAATCAATCGATCAGTAACTCAGGTAGTCAGTCGTTCAGCTATTCAGTCAATCAATCAATCATACAATTAATCACTCGGCTCACTTCCTTACAACAACATTCAGAAGAGTCTCTAGCTGCCGATATTTCTGTCAAAAATGCTTTATCAAGAACATGATAAAGTGTCTGATGTGCTCCATGATGGCAATGCACAGCTGGCGTTCATCCATCGCTAAGTCCACAACACCACCACCTGCTTGGTCCCGAGGCAGCCATTTCCTCACACCGCCCATGGCCAGGTAGAGTGACGTGTTTTGGGACCATTTGTTACGCTCCACTCAATCATCGCCAGGTCGATGTCTCCGGACACGTAAAAAACTCATTGTGTACTCAGCCAGCATCACCAATACCAATGTTCAGTTACTGTTGTGTTGCAGAGTTTTATCTTCTACCATCTGTTGTTTCGTTGGGTAAATAACATCATCAGTGTCACTGTGGCTCTTCTCTGCTCTTCCATACAGCACAATGTGTCACTTTGTCACTCCAGTGTACGAACAATGAAGTGCAATTTAACTGTATTTCACAATTTGACATGAAAGCACGTCACAACAGATTGCTCTGGAGAAATAACACTGAAAGGGAGAGAAAAAGAATAACAAAATAACTTCACATTTCCTTATTGTTGTTCCAAATAGCTTCGCTTTTACTTATCTAAAAAAGACAAAACAGACGAGAATACGACACTGCCGGTGGAGAGGCGTGACGCAGTCCATCACAGAGTAACACCTTTAAACGGACCTGCTGACTGTCGCCCTGCCCTGTGAGTCAGTTAGAAAAGACTCCCTAGCCAGGGCTGAGGGACGTGTCGGGTGTGGCAGTCTCGTTGTTACCTAACCCAAAAAATGAGCCTCCTGGGACTCTGTAAATAAGCAACTCGAAGGGGAGAACAAGTGGATATGAACGTATAGTTGTAGTGAGAAGTCGAGTTACACAATATATTCACTTCTCTTGTTTGGAACTTCACCTCAATCTAAATTTTTGTTGTGTGTTCTAAATCTGTCACTGATCAGGTTATGTAAGGCGACTTTGACCAGATTAAAAAAAACAAAACTTAGGAAAATAATACGAAACACACAGAGAATAGGTGCTGGTTACTCGACGTCTGGCTCGGAAAATGGACGTTATGAGAATGTTTCTTCCTTATTATAAATACGAATATGAGAAAAGGCACCTGTATTCGAGACTGGGAGCAATTATCACAGTAGGAAAGGGCTTGCCAACTCTCCTCACCTTCAAGTAATTACCAGACGGGCTCCTCTTGAAAAGCAAACCAGTCCAGTGCGGTTTACGTAATAAAAAGTTTGTTCTAAATGTTGGCAAAGTTGTTGTGTGCTAAAAGCGTGGGAAATACACACTATGATGATGGCTCACTGCGACGGAAAACATGAAAACTTTTAGGGAACTACACTGCAGTATGTTTGCTAGTTGTAGTTTATAATCCTTTTACACACACACACACACACACACACACACACACACACACACACACACACACACACACACACACACTATACAATTAAAGACTCGAGAATAACGAAATAGTAGTAAAAGAAGAATGAATTGAATATACAAATTTACTTAAGAAGTAGTAGTAGTAATAGTAGTAGTAATAGTACAAGCAGAAGTAGTAGTAGCTGCAGTAGCAATGGTGATGATGATTGTGCTGATAGTACAATTATGTATAATTTTCATTAATGTCATCATCGTCATCGTTATAATAATCACCCTCATCATGATCATCATCACTGACAGAGGCAGCAGCAGCAGCAGCAGCAGCAGCAACAGCAGCAACAATATTAGTAACAATGGTGGCTGCGGCATTGGTCGTGTAAAGTTCTTTTAAATAGTCGTTGCTGTTTCCGGAGTGACATGTTATTATGTTGTTATTATGTTGTTATTAGGGGGATGACGCTTGATCCTCGGGGCGTACAAGGGGCGATGGGAGGGTGTCAGGGGCTGGACATCGCTCTCCCATGCTGATTCATACGTGGCATTTGCAAAACACGCCTCGTATACGTTTGTAATTTGCACTGTGTAATATGGAGGCAGAGAAATAGTGTTCATGCATAAAGCACATGAGATTTGTGTTCGTAACTCTTCTTTTTTGTATTATTTTTACCTTTTTTTCAGGGGACAGTGGTGGTTCACGTGTGCTGAAAATAGTATATGTAGTGATCTCTCTCTCTCTCTCTCTCTCTCTCTCTCTCTCTCTCTCTCTCTCTCTCTCTCTCTCTCTCTCTCTCTCTCTCTCTCTCTCTCTGTCTGTCTGTCTGTCTGTCTGTCTGTCTGTCTGTCTGTCTGTCTGTCTGTCTGTCTGTCTGTCTGTCTGTCTGTCTGTCTCTCTCTCTCTCTCTCTCTCTCTCTCTCTC
This sequence comes from Portunus trituberculatus, assembly GCF_017591435.1. NCBI lineage: Eukaryota > Metazoa > Arthropoda > Malacostraca > Decapoda > Portunidae > Portunus > Portunus trituberculatus. Next base: position 27,560,591 of record NC_059300.1, read on the forward strand.
TCTCTCTCTCTCTCTCTCTCTCTCTCTCTCTCTCTCTCTCTCTCTCTCTCTCTCTCTCTCTCTCTCTCTCTCTCTCTCTCTCTCTCTCTCTAATGCAAAACTCGCAGCAACAGAAGCACATTAATCCTTTCCCTCATCTAAGCCTTCCATTAATAACTGTTTGACCTTCATTACATCCTTGCTATTTTTACATGACAGAGATATGCAGCTTTTCCTCGGCAATTATCCTTTAAATGTTCTCTGTAATCATCGAATTATGTACAGTTTTGCTTTTTACTCTGTTTTTTGCTATATTAATCTTTATTCGTCATTGTTTTCTTTAATGTAAAAATCTGCTGGTGTTTTTGTTCTTAGTATTTTGTGGATTACGGTATTTATATCGTATTTTTGTCGGGTATTAAATGAGAGTGATGGCTTAAGGTTTTCAGTGTTGGTAATTTTGTGTATTAGACTTGTTTATAAAGATACTTTTTTTTTTTCGAAACTGAGCTGAATTAATTTGCATTCACGGTCATAAAAAAACATAACAAAACTGGAAAAAAAAGGACCGTGAAGGAAAAATAGAAATATTAATCTTGTAAAGAACACTGACGGAAATCCAAACTGGCTAATCTACATACCATCTTTTTAGGCAGAAATTGTGTTTTCTTACGACGAGGAAGAGAAAGAAGAAAAAAAAAAATCATAGAAATACCCAAGGAAAAGAAAACGAAAGTAAAATGCATAAGAACTTTTGAAAGCCATCCGATTTTTACCTCTCGTATTTCTTTATGGAAGTAATTAGTTAATTTCTGAAAATTTCACGGTCTTCGCATTCAATCCTGTCCGGCTTTGAGGGCGTAGCGTCTGGTTCTTTGGTGTCCCTGGCTGGGTGGGGCGAGGTGGGGTGAGGGAAGGCAGCTGGGACGGACGTGGGGTCAAGAGGAGAGTTGGGGGGTGAGGTATAGAATCGTTCCTAAGGAGGCCAATGTATTGGTGGTGGGGGAAGGATTGGTGGTGGGTGGGTAGGGGTGGGTGAAGGATGGGTGGATAAATGTGAGGGAGTGGTTCAGTGGGGGTGAGAAATGTAGGAGGATTTGTTATGGCAAGAGGAGATGTGTTTCAATATCGAGAACTGCTACTACTACTACTACTACTACTACTACTACTACTACTACTACTACTACTGCTGCTGCTGCTGCTGCTGCTGCTGCTACTACTACTACTACCCGAATCCATGTATCATCCTCATCCATAGATTATTTTTAAAGAAGATTAGACAATCCATGGGTGAGGATGATACGTGGATTTAGCTAGTTTTGTTCACACACGTGTTGGCCTGACAGCCTCTTGCAGCTTCCTTAAATCTTTTTTGCTCCTATGTACTACTACTACTACTACTACTACTACTACTACTACTACTACTACTACTACTACTACTACTACTCTCTCTCTCTCTCTCTCTCTCTCTCTCTCTTATTCCACGGTCTCTACTAGATAGGTCCTTCAGATTGAGACAGCCGAGGCTCTCAACATAATGTACTGTACCAGAGCCGGCGCCACGATGAACTAACACCCAAACCTGTGTATTTCAATGGTGGCGAGAGGCGCGTGCATCGTGGTAAAACTTTTATCAGAGAGTGTTGTGTAAGATTTCATTACTACGACTCGGAGATTTATTTCACGGTTGATCTGATAATGAGATTACTGTGAATATTGTTTTGTAGCGTGATGCGTTGTGCTTGCATAATCTGCTCCAGCCCTGCCTGCCTGAATGTGTTGCTGCATACCTGTTCACTCTTTCAGTCTTCATTTGTGTGGAAGATTTTTTCTGTTTCCTTTATTTGATCAGTGTTAATTTAATCCTCCCGGTGATATTTGTTTTAGTTTTAACTGACCTACGCGAACACTTACATGCCTCCTTAATGCTTCTTTAACCCCCTCTTCATTACTGGGGCACATTTTTACCTCGAAATTTGTGTACCATTAGACCATTTTATTGACAGTAGGAAAAATCTATGGAGATCTGATGATTAATGGCCACAGTCTTCACTATTTTAATTCCCCACATAGGTGTTTGAAGCAGTGTAAGATCACTAAATAATAAGCAGAATGGAAATGAAACGCGTCATGGGACTGAAGGTGTTAATGTGAAAACTGCTTTTATATAGTCTCGGTAATGGACGAAGCTGATAAAACTAATAAAAAAAAGCCTCATTGAGATGCCAATCCACAAAGAAAAACGGCCAGAAGGATTATTAAAAACTGCAGAAGTGCTTTACGGATAGAGTGTGACCTGTTATATAATTTGTAATGTCTTCAGATTTTTTCTTGGGAATAATTCTGAAATATTAGTATTCCATTTTATCATTTAACCTCTTCAGTACCTTGACACGTTTCCATATTTGTTCTGCTTACTATTTGGTGATTTTATACAGCTTCAGAAACTTGTATGGGGATTAAAATAGTGAAGACTCTGGCTATTAATCTTCTGACCTTCATAAACCCTTCCTATTGTCAAGAAAATCGTCTAATCATACTCTAAACATATGATCAAAATGTGTCCAAGTACTGAATGGGGTTAAAGACAATGGGGAAGATAGGAACATAAGAGAAGGTGCAAGTGGCTAGTAAGCGCACACGAGGCGATCTTAGTATCAAACACTCGCCTATCACCCCCTTCAGTGAATTTAAAGCTCCCTATACGGACTAACCACTAACTAGAAGAGGGCGAAGGAGAGTAAGAAGTGTTCCCAGCGATAAGCGATGTTACTGATGTTACTGATGCTCTTTGTTCGTGACTGTGCAAGGAAACTGTATAATGTACGCCAGTGTTTCATGACGTGTGTGTTACTTTCTCCACGGGCTGTTAATTGGGCGGGAGTGGTGAAGGAAGGGCGGTGCGGTGCGGAGAGAGGGAGAGGGTGAGGGAGAGGGAGAGGGAAAGGGGAACAACTCAGCGTCCCCTTGCCAGTGTTTCACCGAGCTGGGAAGTTAACGTGAAGTTGTTGCTTGTGGCCCGCGGAAAGTTGCCTCTGGTGGTGGTGGTGGTGGTGGTGGTAGAGGTGGTGGTGGTGGTGCTTGCCTTGTGTCTCGGGTAATATAATGTTCTCCCGGTTTGAAGTCATAAATTTACCTATTTTCTCATGATTCCGTACAACTTAGAATACTTATTTTCAATGTGCTGTTACAAATGCTCGCAGGTATAAAGAGTACAAGATTCATCTCGCATTTTCCATTTTATTTTTCTTTCTCCTCTCTCTTTCTCTTCTCTTATATTTCTTCTTTCTGTTCGCAGGCATGGAGAGTACAGAATTCATCTCACATTTTTCCTCTTATTTTCTTTCTTTCTTTCTTCCTTTTATTTGTGGCTCTGAACACTTCCTGCATCGGTGTGAATGTGAGGAAGGGCCGACACAAGGAATGAGGTGAGTAGAGGTGGAGATTTCAGAAACACTGCACAGACACTCAGCCCGTGAAAGACAAAATGAACCTCACACTTTCTTCTTTTGCGTGTAAGTGGTGACAGTAGTGCTGTAGTAGTAGTTATTATGATCATTATCGCTATTATTGTTGTTTTTTTCCTTTTTTATTATCATTATCATTATCATTTTTTATCATACTTTATTATCATTATCATTGTTATTGTTATATTTATTATTATTATTATTATTATTATTATTATTATTATTGTTATTATTATCATTATTTTTATTATCATTATCATAATTGTTATTACTATTGTTATTATCCTTTATTATTATTATTATTATTATTATTATTATTATTATTATTATTATTATTATTATTATTATTATTATTATTATTATTATTATTATTATTATTATTATTATTATTATTATTATTATTATTAATGTTATTATTATTATTATTATTATTATTATTATTATTATTTATTATTATTATTATTATTATTATTATTATTATTATTATTATTATTATTATTATTATTATTATTATTATTATTATTATTATTATTATTATTATTATTATTATTATTATTATTATTATTATTATTATTATTATTATTATTATTATTATTATTATTATTATTTTATTATTATCATAATTATTATTTATATTATTATTATCTAAATTGTTATTATTATTATTATTATTATTATTATTATTATTATTATTATTATTATTATTATTATTATTGTTATTATTGTCATTATTATCATTATCATTATTATTATTACTGTTATTATTATTATTATTATTATTATTATAATTATTATCGTTATCATTATTATTATTGTTACTGTTATTGTTATTGTTGTTATTGTTATTGTTGTTATTGTCATTATTGTTGTTATCCTGATCTGCGGCGTTAATTTCTGCTTACTCTTTGCTCTAATGAGTGATGACTGACTGTGGGTGGATTTCTGAACCCTTCTCAGTAGTTGCTTCAGTCAATTTTGGTGACGCCGGGCAGGATGTGGCATTAATATTTGACGAGTGTGTGTCAACACTGGCCAGTCTCCGTGTCGCGTTTCCTTATACATTGGCATTGGTTGCTTCGATATACGCCATTTCATCGCCAAAAAACAAACAGTCAGTCTCTCTCTCTCTCTCTCTCTCTCTCTCTCTCTCTCTCTCTCTCTCTGGCAGGTTGCTGGGGTGGTGGGGGAGCCCGCCTATGCAGCCTGTCGCCTATGCCACGCTCCCCAGGCCAATACCATAGAGCACTATTGCCTGGCGTGCCCCACTGTGCACCATCTCCTGCCCCAGGGTCTGCCGCTGGATGCTGTCTGCCGCCACCTCCTACCCCACAACGTCCTGGACGAACTACTTGTCCGCTTCCCCCGCTTTGTGGGATTTTCCTAATCCCCTTGCCCTGCGAGGGTTTCTTTGGCCCTGCGTGGCCTCTCGCTTGTGTGTGTGTGTGTGTGTGTGTGTGTGTGTGTTGTTGTTGTTGTTGTTGTTGTTTAGGTATTTTGTACTGTTTGATACGTTTTTGTATAATAAATTTATCAAATCAAATCAAAATCTCTCTCTCTCTCTCTCTCTCTCTCTCTCTCTCTCTCTCTCTCTCTCTCTCTCTCTCTGTGTGTGTGTGTGTGTGTGTGTGTGTGTTCTCTTTGTGTACTCGCTGCTTTATCATGGTCTGTCGTAAATACTCTTTATTTTCACGGGAACTTAGCATGTAACTTTGTTAGCCCTCAATGAAAGTACACTACCTGGAAGAACATAATGAATGGGGTAGGAAAATTTGTTTAATCCTGCAACGTTACTGGACAGGCCAACTTCATTCCGAGACTCGAGTCGTTTGGGAGGAGCGAAGCGGGACCGCAGGCAACTATTTAACCTGGTCACTGTTTAACCAGGTCCCGCCCACTCATCTGCATCCCCCGCGGCAGGTGGAGGGGTCCCTGGGGAGTAGAGGAGTCCAGTCACGCATCCCTCGCGGCTGTAGGGGCTGAAGGGATACACAAAGAGGCTTCATGAATCCCGGATACACGTGTAGGCTTCATTAATCCCGAAGCAGCCCTTCAAAACGGTTCCATTCATGCGTTTGTAATGAATCAACACTGGCTTCCCCGCTCGACTGAAGCCTGTACTGGCAGCGTTTGGATAATTCGGCACCAAATGGCTTTCCCGGTCCCTCGTAATCTGCTCACTAAAAAGCTAATTTACCCAAAGAGATTAATATTGTAGCTGTTAATCACTCTACTCCACTTGGGCAGAAAAAAAATAGATCGAGTGAAAAAAAAATACTTGAGCCAGAAACATTAAGTTACTGTATGGATGGAATGGTTGGGAATAAGACGTAATGGAAATGGAAATGAGGGGAAAAAAAAGAATTAAAAAATACTTGAGAATAAAAATACTTAAGCCACATACATTGAGCCAGAGACATTGAGTAACTGTATGGATGGTAATGTAGTGGTTGGGAATAAGACGTAGCGGAAATGGAAATGAGGAAGAAGAAGGAAGTTATGAGACGTCAGCGATTTGTAGACAGTTTGGTAGACGAGAATTCTGTTGCTGTCAGTAAAAATATTGATTACCTGTCTTGTGAAATGATAAATGAGGCTTCCTATAAAAGATAGCGTTTATATATATAGCAAGACTGGAGTTAAAATGTACAAAAAAAAGATAAAATGAAAGAAAAGCAATAAATCAAAGGAGGAAATGCATAAAGTAAGGTAACGTTTGAATATCTAAGGAATACTTGAAAATATACAAAGAAAACAAATTAAAGTAAACCCCAGCAAAAAGACGAGGTAATGTTAGTAAGCAAGTAAAAGAGAGAGAGAGAGAGAGAGAGAGAGAGAGAGAGAGAGAGAGAGAGAGAGAGAGAGAGAGAGAGAGAGAGAGAGAGAGAGAGGATAATTAATTAGCACAGATATGTAGAGGACAGATGGAACAGTACATTACTAATTACAGGTAAGGCTGGGTACACACACACACACACACACACACACACACACACACACACACACACACACACACACACACACACACACACACACACGTTAATTACTTTTTCCGTGTCACAATAACGCTGTTTAGTAGCGAGAGAGGCGGCCAATCAGATCACTGCGTGGCTTTACTAACATGTGGGTCTACGCGTTCCTTATGACCTCCTCTTTCTCCTCCTCCTCCTCCTCCTCCTCCTCCTCCTCCAGACAGAGATTCCTGCAGTAGTAAAGTTTTTATTTCTCCATTCTTCTTTTACTACAAATCCTTTACGCCAGTCTATTTTTACAAGGCAATTTCGTAGCTTTTTTCTTTAAATTCTCCTCTCTTTGACGCTGCCTTGTGACCTTGGGGCGATGCATTAACCACAAGAACATAACAAAGTAAGGGAAGCTGCGAGAAGCCGTCAGGTCTGCACGCGACAGTTCCTGGACGATATATACTTTGATCTTTTCACCCATCTCTTGAGTTTTAATAATCGTACAGTGTTCAGTAAGGAAAAATAAACCATGAGGTACCCGGATATCCTAACTTTTGATTACTTGTTTGCTATCAGTGGTATCTTTCAAAATTAAGCCCTTTAGTACCATGACGCATTTCCATATTCATTCTGCTTACTATATGGTGATTTTATATAGCTTCAGAAACTTATGTGGGGATTGAAATATTGAAGACTCTGGCCATTAATCTTCTGATCTCCATAGATCCTTCCTAATGTCAAGAAAATCGTCTAACCATATCCAAAACTCATGATAAAAATTGCGTTCCAATACTGAAAGGGTTAAACAGCTTCAGAAACTTATGTGGAACTTCAAATAGCGGAGACTCTGATCAGCAATCTTCTGACATCCATAGAGACTTCTTAATCTAAATGAAATCGTCTAATTATACCCAAAACTCATGGTAGAAATATGTCCCAGTACATTAGAGGTTAAACTCGCAATCTGGCCTCAGACTGATATTGTTAAGTTTAAGGAACATCCGATGGAGAGAAGTGAGGTGATTCAGTCTTATCAGTCAGTTTTGTTGGGAGAGGAGATTCTTTTCTCGTCTTTACTATCTGACGATATTTTTCTTATTTTTTCTTGTCAGTGGCATCTTTAAAAAACCATATTTCAGTATTTTGCCTCTGGATTTTTTTTTATACAGGAAGGAAACTTGCCAAGGTCAATAGAATATTAGAAAAAAATGCCCACTTAAACTGCAAGTTCCCTAAAAGATTGGAAAGGATTTAACAAAAGACAGGGACAAATGTCTTGAACTCTCTCTTAAAAAAAAACAAGTAAGAAGGAAGATGAAAATACAGAAGCAGGCAGGGAGTTCCAGAGTTTACTAGAGATTAAACGCACTATGTAGGTAATGGATTAGTTCAGTCAATCAATTAGTCAACAAGTTAGTCAGCCAGTTAGTCAATCGGTTAGTCCGTCAGTCAGTCAATTATTTTGTCAGTCAGTCAGTCAGTCAGTCAGTCAGTCAGTCAGTCAGTCAGTCAGTCAGTCACTCATTCTATACGTTTAAGAGAGATTGCCTAAAGGTTGAATAGAGTTTTCTTGTTCTACCCTTCGTACATTCATACAAATAATTCATCAAATCCCGCTAGCCTTTTCCTTTACGTTTCAAAATCACCACTGTTGTATTCCTTCATTTCCTCCCCTTCAGTTGGTACACACATTTCTTTTTCTGTGTGTGCGGAAATTTGTGTGCATTTCTGGCATTTTCTTGCTTATGCTTCTTTTGTTCCTCACTTTTGTTTCATATTTTTTCTAACCTTTTCCCATTTCTTGTCGTGCTTGATAGAATTTCTGGGAAGCGTCCTCATCACTGGGCATAATATTTCCGGACACGTCGTGGAGGAGGAGGAGACGGAGGAGGTGGAGGAGGAGGAGAAGGAGTAAGAGGAATAGGTGAAGGAGGACGAGGAGGAGGAGAAGGAAGAAAATGAGGAAAGGAAGAAGATGAAGAAGAGGAGGAGGAGGAGGAGGAGGAGGAGGAGGAGGAGGAGGAAGAAATGGAGAAGGAGGAGGAGGAGGAGGAGGAGGAGGAGGAGGAGGAGGAGGAGGAGGAGGAGGAGGAGGAGGAGAAGCGGATTTAGCGACATGATGGATGCGAGTGTTCCAGATTATCTTTTGTCGTAAATATTACGTATTTTAAGTATGTGTGTGTGTGTGTGTGTGTGTGTGAGATATTTTTACTCAGCTCATTATTTTTGCCGCTCTCTACTCTTCACTTCTTATGAATTCTCTCTCTCTCTCTCTCTCTCTCTCTCTCTCTCTCTCTCTCTCTCTCTCTCTCTCTCTCTCGTGTCCTCTGTTATGTTCCCTTCTCAAAAGTAAGAATCAAGAGAATCACCTTTGTCATGTTACAGAATCGGTGACAAGCTGGTCTACTTATTCATTTCCTGTTATAATTAATTCACGTTTTTTTGTGTCAATCAAACACCTTTTATTTGTTTTGTCTTCAGTATGTGTTATTCATCCCTCTTTTCCTTCTCTTTCTCCTTCATTTTCTTTCAGTATTGTATCTTCTCGTTTTCTTTAATTCGTTCTTGTTTTCTTTCTTAGTCTTCATTTCGCTCTTGTCTATTTTTTTTTCTCCTTTTTGCTTCATTTTGTTTTGTTCGGCGTCTTTCTTGTTGTCTTTAGATCCTGCTTCGCTTTCCTTTCTCTCTTCCTCCTTCTTCCTTTCATCTTTTCTTTCTTTTATACTTCTTTCTCCTCCTCCTCCTCGTCCTCCTCCTCAATCTCCTCCTCATCTTCCTCCTCCTCTTCTCTTTTTCTATTTTTCTTGTTCTTGTTCTTCTGATTCGCTTTCCTTTCTTTCTTCCTCATTCTTCCTTTCATCTTTTCTTTCTTTTATTCTTCTTTCTCTTCTTCCTCCACCTCCTCCTTCGCCTCCTCTTCCTCCTCCTCTTCTCCTTCTTTTGTCTTTTTTCTTCTTCTTCTTCTTCTTCTTCTTCTTCTTCTTCTTCTTCTTCTTCTTCTTCTTCTTCTTCCTCTTCCTCTTCCTCCCCCTCCTCCTCCTCCTCCACAAAGGTTCCTCAGAGACTATTGGTGTTGCGTCACTCCGGTGGTCGCTCGTGCTCAAGCAAGATATTGAAATCTATGTCACAGCATCCAGGAAGCCGAACTTTAATCTCTCTCTCTCTCTCTCTCTCTCTCTCTCTCTCTCTCTCTCTCTCTCTCTCTCTCTCTCTCTCTCTCTCTCTCTCTCCACTTATCTCTCTTGGTTTTATTATGAACGCATCTCCTAATCCTTCTTCTCTTTACCTCCATTACCACCACCATCACCACTAACATCAGCACCACCACCACCACCACCACCACCACCACCACCACCACCACCACCACCACCACCACCGCCACCACCGCCACCACCGCCACCGCCGTACCCAGGCTACTACGAGTATTACCAGCCATCCTATGTCCTTCCCTATTTGCATCTTACCCATTGCCCGAAGCCTTACATTCCGACCTGTCTCATAGCACGCCGGTATTCCGCTACTGTATACACACACACACACACACACACACACACACACACACACGGCCCGGTAGCTCAGTGGTTAGAGCACTGGCTTCACAAGCCAGAGGACCGGGGTTCGATTCCCCGGCGGGGTGAAGATATTTGGGTGTGTCTCCTTTCACGTGTAGCCCCTGTTCACCTAGCAGTGAGTAGGTACGGGATGTAAATCGAGGAGTTGTGACCTTGTTGTCCCGGTGTGTGGTGTGTGCCTGGTCTCAGGCCTATCCGAAGATCGGAAATAATGAGGTCTGAGCTCGTTCCGTAGGGTAACGTCTGGCTGTCTCGTCAGAGACTGCAGCAGATCAAACAGTGAATAACACACACACACACACACACACACACACACACACACACACACTCCACTGCCTTTTACTTCCATTTCCAATCCATCATTGTAGAAACATTAACGAAAATTTCTCATTTCTGTAAGTTCTCTTTAATTAATCTCACCTACTACTTAACTTAACGTAACCTAACCTAACTTAACCTAACCTAACTCAACCTAACCTAAACTAACCTAACCTAACCTAACCAGTAACATCTCCCATTCATCACGGCGCAATCACTCCAACTACACACACACACACACACACACACACACACACACACACACACACACACACACACACACACACACACTGAAGCAGCCCGGCAAATCACAACACAGAAGGAGAAGGAAGCAAGCAAATACAAGCAGAGCGAACACCATGAGCGAGGGAATCTTTTTTTTGTTACCGCGCGTGTCCTGAATATTGTGGAGAATGAGGAGGAGGAGGAGGAGGAGAAGGAGGAGGAGGAGGTGGAGGTGGAGGAAAGCAAGCAACACGCCCCAGGTTACCGAAACATTCATTCAAACGTTTTAATGTTCTCGCAAGCGCCTCGAGGACCTAATCTCCCTCTTGCCCTGAAGCGGAGAATAGAGGAGGAGGAGGAGAAGGAGGAGGAGGAGGAGGAGGAGGAGGAGGAGGAGGAGGAGGAGGAGGAGGAGAAGGAGGAAGAGGAGGAGGAGGAGAGAAGGAGGAAGAGGAGGAGGAGGAGGAGAGGCCAGGCACTAACGTAAGCATCACCACACAAGAGTTGAGCAGGGAGACGAAAGGAAAGGTTGCGCTCTCTCTCTCTCTCTCTCTCTCTCTCTCTCTCTCTCTCTCTCTCTCTCTCTCTCTCTCTCTCTCTCTCTCTCTGTGACGGGTTCCATTTGTTATTAATGGAGTGATTATTCTTGTGATGTTGATTTTTAGTTTTGTACTGTGTGTGTGTGTGTGTGTGTGTGTGTGTGTGTGTGTGTGTGTGGATTCAATACAATGGTTCTCTCTTTAAAACTCTGATTTTTGCTGTGTATGTATGTTTGCGTGCGTTCATGTGTGTGCTGTATGTGTATATGCGTATACGTGTATGGGTGTGTGTGTGTGCGCGCGTGCCCTGACCTACGCTTGGCTGGCCCGGCGGTGCGTGAGTCATGGCCACAGTGCCAACACCGGACCCTCGCTCGCTGCTTCCATTACCCCTGGGACTGACGCGGATAGAGTCAACATGCCGCCCCCTTCCCTGACACCCTCCGCCTCCCTCTCTCTCGGATTTACGGCGCCCAATTACAGATCAGAGTTATGAGTTCTGTAGTTGCTAAAGGCGTTCTCTGGCCCCTAACTCGCCCCTCTGCACCTCTCTATCGCGTAAGAGATCGCATGCCGTATTTATGCCTGGGAGACACTGTTCAAACTGCCGTGGGAATCCTCAGTTGTCAGTTAAGAAGAGGTAACTATATGGAAGGAACGGGAGGATGGAGAGGGGAGAAAATGTGGTGTGGTGTGGTGGTGAGGGGAGATTGAAGGTAAGAAGTGTTATGTTTTGTGTTTTCTCTCTCTCTCTCTCTCTCTCTCTCTCTCTCTCTCTCTCTCTCTCTCTCTCTCTCTCTCTCTCTCTCTCTCTCTCTCTCTCTCTCTCTCTCTCTCTCTCTCTCTGTTTTGTGGTTCTTCTGTCTAGGTGTGTGTGTGTGTGTGTGTGTGTGTGTGTGTGTGTGTGTGTGTGTGTGTGTGTGTGTGTGTGTGTGTGTGTTTATATGTGTGCGTGTATGTGTGCGCGTGTATGTGTGTGCGCCTGTGTGAGTGTGCGCAAGTGAATTTTTTCCTTGTCATCTTATTATGTTGGTTTATGAAAACATTTGCTTGGGACGAGGCCGCTTTACTGCGAGAGAGAGAGAGAGAGAGAGAGAGAGAGAGAGAGAGAGAGAGAGAGGAAACATGGAACAGAAAGAAGAGGAGGAGAAGGAAGGCATGAAAAATTAAGAGGGTTTGTCTTATGCGAACAAACAGTTATAATTTTTTTTATTGAGGTTCCTATACAAATTTACACTCATTATGTTTCTCCTCTGATTCTGATTTCCGGGAAGAGAAGCAACTTGATGTGGGGACGAAAAATGCACTTTTCGCTTCGTGGCGGTAAAGGAGCAAGAAGTGATTTATTCATACACAAAGAAACTTCATATTTTTAGTGACAATACTGGCTAATTCGTGTGTGTGTGTGTGTGTGTGTGTGTGTGTGTGTGTGTGTGTGTGTGTGTGTGTGTGTGTGTGTGTGTGTGTATGTGTGTCTCTCTCTCTCTCTCTCTCTCTCTCTCTCTCTCTCTCTCTCTCTCTCTCTCTCTCTCTCTCTCTCTCTCTCCTCATTTTACTCGTCTTTTTTCACATGAGACTGAACAATTATTCACTTTTCATTCTCTTTTTTTTCCGCAGCTTGGTGTCTCTTGCTTATCTGCATATTCACTAATCTCTCTCTCTCTCTCTCTCTCTCTCTCTCTCTCTCTCTCTCTCTCTCCGGTACTTTTTTCTGTTGCCTTCAATTACCTCGGGACTCCAGCGGTAAAGTGTATTGCTTCCCTCCTGCCTTCCTTTGTTCCTCCTCCAAGCGTATCACGGCGAGACTTGCAGGGTTGATGGTCTCCTCGCTTAATAAGGGCGGAAAAGTGAAGCCCATTTTCCCCATTCCCTGTGTGCGTACTGAGTGGATTTCTTGTTATTGTTTTCCTCACGTTTACACTGTTTTTTTCCTCTTTTCTCTTCTGTTCTTGATCTTGCAGTAATTCTTTGACTGGTCTTATTTAGTCTTTGTTGTAATCGTCTTAGTTCTAATGGCGTGTGTGTGTGTGTGTGTGTGTGTGTGTGTGTGTGTGTGTGTGTGTGTGTGTGTGTGTGTGTGTGTGTGTTTTGTGAAAGTTGCTGTTTTGTGTTGTATTTCCAGTATTATGTGTTTTCCACGTATTGTTTATTATTTGATTAATTTCGTTGTGCCTTTTTGATCTTCTCTGCTGCCTGTAAGTGGAAGTCATTCTTGCGTGTGTTGCTTGCTTTTAAAAGTGAAGGGATTTTTCCTACTCTTGCTCTGGTTGTTGTTTTTTTTTATTATCATTATGCGTCGTGATTTTCTTCTACTGTCTTTATTTGTTGAAAATCTTTAGTCTCCTTCTCTTACTTTTTTTTTAATAGTTTTTTTTGGGGTTATATTGAATGAAAATTTTTGTTTCTATCTTGGGTTGGTATTCTGTTTGCTGACCTTAATTGGTCTCTAACCTTTTTAATTAATGTTGTGTTCATTATTAATTTTCTTCCAGGTAAACTTTAAAAAAAAAACATTTTTTTTATATCATCTTGTCTGGGGAAGATATTTTTCTGTTGATATTATTCGCTGAGAATCTTTAACTTGCTTTACTTTATATATTTTCTATCATCTTGCTCACTTAACATAGAAAACGAGGTTCTTTTAATTATTTCCTCTATCATCCTGTGTCCATATTGTTTAATCACTTCTTATATCATCTTGTGTCCATATTGTCTCATATTTCTTTTGGCGCAAATTAATCATATTTCTCAATTTTTTTTACTTATAAAGTCTTGTATGGAGAAAATATCACAACTGAACCACTGTCTCTACCCTCCCTAACTGTCGCCTGGTACGATTACCTCTCCGTGTCAGCAGCAGCGCTCCACCAATCTTCTCCACACGTTTCTGTTCTCATAGGTTACGCTTCCTCGGACTTGTGTTATACTTGTTCCTCTTCGTTCCAGTGTTTCTTGTACATCATTCGTCTGTTCAGTCATGGGGTCTTCCTGCCGGTCTCCTTGCACTAGGCACTCACTCCATCATTTGTTTCGGCTACCTTTGATCTTGCTTCCTCGTGACATGTCCGAACCATTTCATCTAGTACTATGTCATTCGATTTAGCACCAGAATAACTCCAGCTTCATGATTTTGCTCTCTATATATGAGATGAACAGTAGTGAGGATAAACACTCCACTTTGTTCTGAGTGAAGCTATAACAGATATAATGATTACAATGACATTTTCCATCCATCCCTACGTAAGAAATAAATATTAACCACTTATACAAAAACGCATAAACACACACAAACACACACACACAAACGCTCCGATTTGTTCTGAGTCCATTGTCTCTCCGGGGTCTTCAAAAAAACTGTAAGGGACAAAAGTAAGCGTACGTATTCTTCCCAAGGGCAGGCATTGGGCGTACAAAGTCTTATCTTGTTTATGGAAATTTTTAAAACATTGCAGGATAAAGTATTGAGCGAATAAATAGAGTAACATATTGGCTACGCTTGGCTGTGTTTGTGTGGGGCTCTCGGTGACATGGTCGAGGCTGAGAGAGTAGCTTGTGTAGTGTGTGTGTGTGGTGTGTGTGTGGCGTGTGTTTGTATTCCTGTGTGGTGTTTGTGCTGCCGGATCCATTAGTTGTATTTACCGTGTATGCTGCATTTGTTTCAAGCTTGTGGTGTCCTAGTTTGTATATATGATTTTTATCTATTTATTTTTTCAATCTGTACATTTCAGTGACAGCTACGTATTTATTTTCTTTTGAGATGTGTGTGTGGGGAAGTAGGCATGAATAGATAATAAAATAATGTATTACTTTTATTTTCTAGCCGGAATTATTTTATATCTGCTGATTTCCTTGCATTTTTTTTTATTAAGAAGGTGGTACTTAAGACACTTCATTACTGATTTACAAGGATAACAGTTGTAGTCTCTTAAAAGGCAAGTATGTTTCTCGCCGTCTTTTGTTTGTGTGTTTTTTTTCCGTTGCTGTTTACTTGTCTTTAGCCAGATTCACTCTTACACACACACACACACACACACACACACACACACACACACCACACCACTTCTAATTCTTCGTCCACCTTATTTGAAGTATTTTGGGAAGCTAGATTTCTGGTGAGTGTTTAGGCATCTAAACTTAGTTAGTTAGTACTCGTGAATACTTGCTCTGCCTTCATCCCTCGCTGGTGTATGTGTGTGTGTGTGTGTGTGTGTGTGTGTGTGTGTGTGTGTGTGTGTGTGTGTGTGTGTGTGTGTGTGTGTGTGTGTGTGTGTGTGTGTGTGTGTGTGTGTGTGTGTGTTTTACAATGCGTCAGGATTGGATAAAATTTTCCTGTTCTCTTGTACTGCATTTTAACGGATTTGGAGGCAACGCATGTTCGAGAGAGAGAGAGAGAGAGAGAGAGAGAGAGAGCATAAGGGTGCCTATATGAGAGTGTTTGTTTGGCTATCACTGCCCAGCCAGCGTCATTTCCCGCCGCCACACAACACACACGCCATCCTTTTCGCAACCACACGTACAGCGGCGTGTCGAGGCTCACCGCCCTGCCTGTCAGCCTCACCGCTGCCTGTAATGAGAATTCCATGTTTGGGAAGTGTGGGAGTGGCAATATGGCGGCGTCTAACGAGCTCTGGTAATGTGTGAGGCCGCGGTGCTTCACCATTACGAATACGAGTCACCGTAAAGGGATGCAAAGTAAGCCAAAAAGCTGCACAATTACGTTACCTTCTCCTTCCATTTTGTAATTTTCACTAATGGTCCTTATTTCTGCCACCGCGTCGCGCTCAATGCACCCCAAGACTGTCGTTTGCACGGTGCTTCGCTGCCCCCTCCACCTCATCGTCTTCTTCGTCCTCCTCTTCTTCCTCCTGCATCGCTTCTGTTTTCTCTTTCTCTCTCTTATTCCTTTTGGTCTTCTTCCAACTCTTTGTCTTTTTTCTTCTTGTGTAATGTTCTCTTTCTTCTATTAGTGCTCCTTTTCTTCTTCTTGTTCTCCTCGTTTTCTTTGATGTTCTTTTCCTTCTCCTCCTCCTCCTCTTGTTCTTGTTCTTGTTCTTGTTCTTGTTCTTTTTTTTCTTCATTGTATTAAACATAACTACTGCTACTACTACTACTACTACTACTACTACTACTACTACTACTACTACTACTACTACTATCACCACCTTTCTCTCCACCTTAAGACGCAGAGCAAAGCGAGGCAAGAGGGGGCTATCGTGATGACACAAGCGTCCATCGATTTTGTGTCATTTTCCCTGCGAAGCGATGAAATCCGAGAGCGTCGCGGCGTTGTGAATGAATTTCCTCCTCAGGCACAGTTTGCTGCGGCTCCCCTAAAGTTGAGTGAAGATGTCTTTTTTTTTTTCTCTCTCTTTTCCCACCACCGTGAGCTCAAGGCCTTTATTTTGGAATGCTTTGCGCTCTCACCATCACTACTTTTCAAAGACTCTAGTTGAAGATAGTCGTGTTTAAGAGTATTTTCATGGTTCTATTGATGATTAGCAAGTTTTTTGGTTAATTAAAAGGAAAAACTGTCTTGAAAATAACGCTAGTTGTCTCTGTGGCCTTGGGAAATTGTAGTGATGAGAGAGTAGAGTGTTTCTGAATACGGGCTCAAGTGCGGGAATGAAACGTCGATTCTGCATCTCTAATGAACTAATCTTGTACCTGAGGAGGCGCTCGCGAGGATTGCACGCCCCTTGGTTGCTTGTGTTGGGTTAGCGGGCAGTTGCTTCCTTCTTAATCCCTTGAGGGTCATGACGCGTTTCCATATTCATTTTGCTTACTATTTGATGATTTTATACTGCATCAGAAACTCATGTGGAAGATTAAAATAGTGAAGATTGTGGTCATTAATCTTCTAATCTCCACAGATCCTTGCTAATGTTAATAAAATGGTCTAATCGTACACAAATCTCAGGTAAAAGTGTGTCCCAGTATTGAAGGGGTTAAAGACGAGTAGGTGTATGAGAGGGACGGGAGAAAAGTTAAGGCAAGCTGGGAATGTAATGTAACTGTTTGGTTTGTAAGGAATGAGTGTGATTTTTTTTCATTTTGTCTTGGCTTGTGTGTTACTAATTGCGCAGTGGAAGTTTGCTGAAGTGAGCGAGGTAGTCTTTTGTCATCCTTGCTTTCTCCTGATGTAGAAGTCAATGTTTTTTGTGTGTGTGTGTGTGTGTGTGTGTGTGTGTGTGTGTGTGTGTGTGTGTGTGTGTGTGTGTGTGTGTGTGTGTGTGTGTGTGTTTGAGATAGTCGTTTGTCCTTTAGTTTTCCGGTAGAACTAATCAATTTTTCTTCCTAAATAAGTGAGACATTTGTTCCTGAGTCTTCCTTGTATAATAGTCAATGTTTTCAAGAATAACAACAGCAATGGTTAGTGTCATCAGGAACATGAGCATCAGTGGCCAGGTGTAACGTGCTGCCCCAAGTGGAGGCGAGGTGGATGATGCTATAAGTGGCTGAAATGTGCAGGGGAAGGTGGCTAGTCGTTTCAGTGCACCCCATCTGGCCTGCACGTGCCGCCCGCCCAACTAACAGGCAGAGGCGCCCTCCCGCAGCGGCCTGGAGCGTAAAACTGGACATAAAATCTAATAGCAGGCGTGGTCTTTGTCTCCGTGCAGGCGCGTGACGCTTGTGCCTCCGCTGCGCCTCTATGCACCTCAAATTGAATCATTACTTGAGTGCAGCAAGGGATGCATGTGGTGCTCAGGCCAGGAAGCTGTTTCCATAACTAAATTAAGTGAGTAACGAAAGACGTACAAAGCTTCCCTACCCTCCCTCTCTTTCCTTCCCTCTCCCTCTTCCTCTCGCTCTCTCTCGCCCTTTAGACTTGCCACGCTAACCTTCACCTACCCTTGTCCCCCCTGCCCCCTTGCCCTACCCTATCCCATCATGTTCACTCATATGATGAAAAATGAAGCAATATGGGAGGAGGAGGAAGACTAGGAGGAGAAGGAGGACATGTGCTTTTCCTCTGATTTTGTGACTATCTTATAGAGGGGAAGTTTCTGTTCTTTGTTTCCCTGGTCACTATTTTCCTCCTTTTATGAGAAAATCGACACTTGGATGGCTGGTCGGTTAGTGACTTACCTATTCGTGCCTCTGTTTTCTTTCCCGCCGTGCTCTTCCACCCCTCCCCCCGTGCTCTCTCGTGCGTCTTGTTTGCGTTCAGATTTTAGACTATCGTGTTTCCCGTGTTATTTTTCTTTTTTTTTCCTTTAGTGTATTTGAGTTTTTTTTTGTGGTGGTTAGGTGGGGCGTTTTATCATGCATGTTATTCTGTATTTTAGTTTCTGGATGTTTTGGTTTGTGTATGTAGGATATGTAATTTCTCTCTCTCTCTCTCTCTCTCTCTCTCTCTCTCTCTCTCTCTCTCTCTCTCTCTCTCTCAGTTTTCATGCTGGTCGTTTCCTACACAAAATCGGGTTCATGAGCCTCCTTCACACACACTTTGATCCCTTCGTCAATACTGCTGCAGCTTGCTTCCTTGCACGCCCTCCGGCCCTCCCTCACCTTACATTACTTTCTCAAATTTACTTTCTAACTTCACTATTTCAACTTAGAATCACCAACCCCCTAGCAATATTAAGTTCTGGTGTGTGGATTACTGAAAGTGTTTATTTTAATGGTTCCACGCACGCTGCTCGGCTACGCTTAACATTATAAGGATGACAGCAGGGAAAAAATAAACCACGCCCAAAGGAAATAGAATCACTGTGTTCAAACTCTCAAGAAGGACATTGATTTCTTTTCATGTGTTTGAGTAATTGTTCACCTCTTGTGGTCTTCTTTTGTAAACATTCATAGCAGTGTGAGAATTTCTTTGTATATACAAAAGAAAGAAGGAAGTTAATTTTTGTATTTTATCATGATATAAATGTTTCTTCAAAGATATTGCAGTTGGTAAAAATGGTTTGCCTTTACATAATAAAGAAGGGAATATATACAAGATTATTTCTTTAGTGTAATGTAAAGTGAATGTTTGCATTGACACAGAAAAGTTAAAAGTTGATAGGTAATTATGAAGAAACAAACCGTCTTGTAGTAAAAAGAAGTCGATATGGAGTGTGAAAATAAATTTTATTTTGACCAAAAAATGAAGACGTTAGGGAAATTGTGTTTTTACAGATTACAAATGTTTTGTAGGGACTCGTGTCACAGAAAGCTTAACCTCTTCAGTACTGGGACACATTATTACCTTGAGATTTGTGTTCGATTAGACCACTCTATTGACATTAGGAAGGGTGTATGAAGACCAGAAGATTAATGGACAGAGTCTTCACTATTTTAATCCCCCACATGAATTTCTGAAGCTGTATAAAATCACAAAACAGTAACCACAATGAATATGGAAACGCGTCATGGTACTCAAAAGTGTTAAGTTTGTCCGTGATTATAAGGAACAATTGTATAACAGAAAAAAAATTAATAAAGACACAGAACAGCAATTTCAAGGCATTATATACTCGTGTGTGGTGGTGTTGGGGCGGGCAACTTAAGCTAAAGACTTGCTTGTGAAATCCTGTCATTGACTTAAAAAAAAAAAAGTCATAAGCTGGCAGATTGTTGCATTATGTTACGTTTACGAGTGAAGCAGAGACACGCAAAGGCGAGTGTGTAATAACCGTGTGGTGTGAAAGTCTTGTTAGTGTTTGTGTTGAGATTGCCACGGCTTGGTGTATTATTTTGTACTTCTTATAGATGTTTATTGAGAGAGAGAGAGAGAGAGAGAGAGAGAGAGAGAGAGAGAGAGAGAGAGAGAGAGAGAGAGAGAGAGAGAGGGGAGGGTGAATAAGTGTGGAAAGGGGAGAAACAAAGGACACATTGCACAATTCTTCAGTCTCCAGGTAATGAAAAAATAATAGTGATAATACTATAAAAAAAAAACCCAATATTTAATTCAATAAGTTTCATAAGTTTTCAGCGCAAAGTAAAACAAAAATGAGATTAACAACTTATTTCATATTTTTGGGTCTTCTCTTTTCCATTCTCTGTAGGAAATGAAAAAAAAAGAAGAGGAAAAAACAACTAAGATTTTTTTTGTCAGTTGATGGAAGAAAAGTTCACATTTCTTCAGTATTTAATTTTTAATCACCCGCTTGCAAAACAAAAATGAATAGATGGATAGAACAAAGGATATAGAGTGCAAAAAAAATGGATGAATACATAACTAAATGAATAGAAAATAGATAAACAAGTAATAGAAGCATGCAGACAGATATATAGATGGATATGTAGATAGGACACATAGATAATTAAGTAGGTAATTTGAAATATAAACAAGTGAATAAACCAAAGTAAGCCAGTATTTCATAAGTTCATGGCATTTGCTTTGAAGGGAGGCAGCGGCGAGGCTCAGGGCACGAATGCGATGTGTTGGTGTGTATCCAAGTGCGACTATTGAGAGGCAGCTTGGTGTGGCTAGGAGGGAGAGGCAGCTTGGTGTGGCGAGAAGAGAGAGACTGCTTGGTGTGGCGAGAAGAGAGAGGCGGTTTGGTGTGGCGCGGTTCTCTCCTCCAATAGGAAGCACGTAATGGCCTTGAGCTCTGAAATGGCCACTGAACAAGTAAGTCTTTATTCACTTATGACTTCTGGATGAAAAAAAAAGGAAGGGGGAAAAAAGCTCTCTAACGTGTTCTTTGATGTGAATGATCTGGCATAATGACGTCCTGGAACACAGCGTACGTTTAAAATTTTGTTCACCTTCGCTCTGACATCAAACGCGCAGCTCCTGAAATCAAGTCGCTCGTTGTTTTTGTATAAGAAGAATTCTTCATTTACGATTTCCCGGTATTTATTTTCTCTTACTCTGCGGTTTTCTGGAGTGCGAAGAAAGCGACAGGAGCCTTGGCCCTGGAGCCGCACCTACTCATTTACGCGGCTCCTCAACTCAAACTAATCGGCACTGAAAAGTCTGAACGAAGCATGGAGGTTTAAAGACACCGAAGAAAGCAGTCTAGTGAAGAGAAACATGCAGTGTGGAGAAAAAACCATTATGCAGAAGTCTTAGTCTTTTGTCAGTCCTCCCACGCCAAGACAGAGGGAAACAGAGAAGGAAGGACATTATTTTCAGTGCAGGATCAGCTTTTCATGACTATTCAGAGCACATGTCGCCCACACGCCCACCCAGTGCCCGAACAGTGACGATGTAATGGACCTGGCGTTGGGCGATACTGGGGTTGGACACGCCATGCACGAGTGAAGTCTTTCCTTGATACATTAGTGGTGGCTCGTCCCGGCGTGGTTACCTAAGACTGGATGTGAAAATGCTCCTCTTCGTCTTTTTCTCTTTCTGTCTGTGTCTGTCTCTCTCTTTGCCTGTCTGTGTTTGTTTGCCTGTCTGTCTTTCTGCCTGTCTGCCTTTGTGTCTGTCTGTCTGTCTGTCTCTATCTCTCTCTCTCTCTCTCTCTCTCTCTCTCTCTCTCTCTCTCTCTCTCTCTCTCTCTCTCTCTCTCTCTCTCTCTCTCTCTCTCTCTCTCTCTCTCTCTCTCTCTCTCTCTCTCTCTCTCACACACACACACACACACACACACACACACACACACACACACACACACACACACACACACACACACACATGCACGCTCTAATGAAATAAGCTCCGGCAAAACTGAATTAAGCCTTCACATAACGCTGGCCTGCAGATCAAATGACGCTCACAACAAAATTACTCTAACGAGTCTTGAGGTGACGCCCAAGAAGAAAAGAAAATAAAACACTCGAGTAACCCAATATATATATATATATATATATATATATATATATATATATATATATATATATATATATATATATATATATATATATATATATATTTTTTTTTTTTTTTTTTCTGGGAAAGCGAAAGCAGGATAATTGCATTGGAAGAGTTCAATTGTGTTTTACGAATATCAACTAACCGGTAAGGCGTTTTCTCGTAGTATAATAGTATGTGTGTGTGTGTGTGTGTGTGTGTGTGTGTGTGTGTGTGTGTGTGTCTCAAGGATGTTTAATTTCTTGTCTTCTGTGTTGTTTTCGGCATGGTGGTGGCAGTAAGTCCGCGTGAGACTGTATGGCTGATTAATTTACTTATTCCCGTGACCCGAGCAGGTCATGTCATCAGCTCGATGCGGTGATGGCTACTTTGACCTGTGTTGACCCCTCGCCGCGCTCCACGTGACAGCTTGGCGGCTATGTCTTTGTCAGGTTTACGTAGACTCATCGAGGTGTGCTGAAATACATCGCAGCATGAAGTAAAGAGCTTTATACGAGGAAATGGAACAAAGATCTGCGGAGTCCCTGAGGTGAAATTTGTACTTGTTTGCAGTATTTGTGTAGCTGATCGTAGATACTTCAATAATATGAATAAGAAGGAATTCGAAGAACTTGGGCAAAACTTCGTTGTTTAGTAAAATAGATATGAGACAGATTAGTGAAATGGAGGCAGGTGAACATTTTCCGTTAAATGATCAGTTGAATAATTTAGTATAGAAAATAAAAAAATCTCAAAATGTGGTGACATTGTGAGGTGTGTTGTTGGGCCCTTCACGCCTAACAATGCTTCACGGCCGTCCTTTGATGTCTTCTTTCACGCTGGAGAAGATGCGTCACGCTTTTATTCTTGGCGCCTACAAAAGGATTCAGATAGCGGGATTCAGATATGAGAAATGACGCGTGGCTCATTGTGTTAGTCCCGCGAGTCTCACCTGCGCTGAGCCTCACCTGGCCGCGGAAAGACTCGTGTTCTCGGAAGCATTACGCTTTTACGATGGAGTTAAGCAAGGAATAATTGTCTTTTACACCTGGACGCCGAGGCTCAGGTGCACAGCCAGAATCAAATCGTGGCGAGGACATTATCGACTTTCACCTGAGCACTTTCACCTGACCATTAATTTCGCACCATCCTCCAGCCACGCATTTCAAGGACACCATCAATTATCCTTCCTGAAAACGTGATCCACTCCCACCTCTTGACACAAGGCGGCGACGTGCGGTCACGCTGAAGCACACTGTAGAGTCAGAGATTCGTACTGTGGACGTGAGCACGAATAGGACTGAACATTGTGGCCGCTGCACTGGATTATACGCGTGCCGAGAACAGAACCAACGGGGGTTCGTCAGGAGGCACTTCAGATTGACAGATTGACCGTGGTTATACCATTTTGCAATTTTTTTTTAGCTAAACTTCCATAATGAACAACAACAACAACAACAACAACAACAACAACAACAACAACAACTACTACTACTACTACTACTACCACTGCCACTACTACAAATACTGCTGCTGCTGCTGGTGTTGCTGCTGCTGCTACTCTCTTTTTACAGATCAAAGGAAATTACACAGAACAAACAATATTTTCTTTCTTCTAATTGGATTGGCATGGTAATGACATAACAAACGCAATTGAATTAACCTCAGTCTTATATTTAGACAATGGTCAAAGGAAATCATTAAGCAAGACTGGATATGACGGAAAAGTCGCCTACTCAAAGGGATAAGTCGTATTTTCCATTTAGGGCTGCAGGAAGCGAGGTTTCTGTGATTGAGGTATAGAACACTTGGTTGGTAATTTACTATTGAGAAAAACCCTAACGTGGCATAAACCAGAGTGACGAAAACGTAAAACTGTGATATTATTTACATATTTATTTTGTTCAATCTGAGGATCCCTTCTGTGTTAAGCTAATTCACCACTTTTTGTATTCATTTATTTCTTACGCTAGGTTAGAGTTTGTTCAGTGGCACATGCGGCGTTTGCCTCGGTATAGGCTGATAAAAGCTGCCTTGATAGCACACGCGATGAAGCAACAAATCTGCCGCAATCACTCTGCTCCTTCCCACTCCTGCTCCTTCCCACTCCTGCGCTCCAATTCTCCTTCCTCGCCTCGCCGCTCGCCTCATTGACCTCCCTCACTGACCTCCCTCAACACATGAAGCCTTGCTAGGTCATGGGACATATGCTTGATTGTGGGCAGTTTAATTTGTTTTAATTTTTCATTCATTCTTTTGCTCATTTCTTAGGATATGTGAAATTGTTGGACCCAAGCGTTTGTTGTATTGTAAAACTGTTATTCAGCTTGTTGCGCTAATGGTGAGGATATAGTGGTCTATGTGGATTAAAGAGTTCATTGTCGTCTCTTTTATTTACGTAAGAGGGATGCTGGCCAATAGAATAAGAAAAAAAGAAATTAAAACGCTCACTACAGTAGCTGGGAAAAAAAAAAGCAGGAAGAGTGGGTTCTGGCAGCTGTAGACAGTTAGATAGTTTATTGTACTGCTGGCTTAAGTCAAGATTAGGGAAGGGCGCTATATCTTCGCCAAAATAAAAAGCTAACTAAACAAATAAGATAAATAAATAAATAAATAGTGGGAGACAAACAGTGTATCGTAGCACAATCATGCCCTAAATGAAAATAAATAGAATGAGGAAGTTAGAATAGAAAAAAAATATGTATGAATAACTAAATAAATAATCTGGAAATAAAAAAAATCAAATTACACAAATGGTTAAATACATGAACAAAGAAACCTTCCCAAGACTTGAAGAGATCAATAAAAGATTCCTTCACAATGACGATTACTTACCAACACCACCCAGACAACTTGACGGTCAAATATAATAAAATAAATAAATAAATAAATGAATAAATAAACTGATGAAATAAAATTGAATAAAAAAAGAAATATATAGTTGCAAAAATGTTTCCTCTCCTCAGAAGGCGGGGAGAAAATATCCAGAAGAAGCGAGGCGGAAAAAGATGGACAGGAGGAGACACACGGAGAGAAAAAGAGAGAGACAGGAAAAAAAAAGAGGCGGGAACGAGTCTTGTCCGGTAAACGATGGAGAGAAAAATATTGTCGCTACAAGTAAATTAAGTTTCCACAAGTTGAAATTCTCGATAAATTATTTTCTCTTCCTCGATATTTTAGGGAGAATATTGGAATTACATCGTGTTTGGTGGTGTCCCGTGTGAGAGAGAGAGAGAGAGAGAGAGAGAGAGAGAGAGAGAGAGAGAGAATCATTCCTCCATTATTTTCTCCTTCCCTTTGCACGCCCTCCTCTCTCACTCTCTTTCTAACGCCTCTTCTGCTCTCCCTCGCCTTTCATATCTCTCTCTCTCTCTCTCTCTCTCTCTCTCTCTCTCTCTCCATTTGTTTCCTTTGGCCCAGGTAAGACTGGCAACCAACTCAAGGAAACAATTATGGCCAAGTAAGTTATTTGCTCATTAGAGACTTCCCGTTTTCTTTGACTACCTTCCCTTGCCTATTCCTCCTCTCCCTCTCTCCCCCTTCTCTCCCTCCCCTCCCACTCGCTCACTCTCTCCCTCTGCCTTGGCTGCTCGAGGGGGTTCAAAGGGAACTGGTTCATCTATTCGGTGCTTCATTTGAACCTTTGAAGCGCTGAAGGGACAGAAAGTGAGTTTGTCTCCTTGTTTGTGTGTTTGTTTGTGTGTTTGTGTGTGTGTGTGTGGCATTTTTTTCTGTGTCTTTGTTAGTTTGCTTGTATTTTTATATGTTTTGGTTTGTCAGTGTGTGTGTGTGTGTGTGTGTGTGTGTGTGTGTGTGTGTGTGTGTGTGTGTGTGTGTGTGTGTGTGTGTGTGTGTCTCTCTCTCTCTCTCAGATACAAAACAAAAATTTACCAGACAATAGAATAAGAAAAACACACACTTCATGATACATTTACCACAGTATGACACCCAAACTTTGAACGAAGTAAAGGAATGAAAAAAAAAGAGAGGATCCAAACAAGCTGCATTCTTTCCACCGATCCTCCATTTTGCTAAGCCACGAGACAGAGGATCGGAAACCACAAAGGAATTCCTGCCAGTATAAACTCTTCACTGGAGATGCCTGAAGGATGCGATGTCGTCAAACTGTTCATCATTTATAGTACTTGCACATATTCATTTCTTACTGTCTTAACCCCTTCAATAGTGGGAGACATTTTTACCTTGAGATCTGTGTATGATTAGACCATTTTATTGACATGAGGAAGGGTTTATGGAGGTCAGAAGATTAATGGCCTCAGTCTTCACTATTTCAATCCCCCAGTATGAGTTTCTGAGGCTGTATAAAGTCACCAGATAGTAACCAGAATGAATATGGAAACGTGTCATGGTACTCAAGGGGTTAAATTATTCCCACTTCTTACGTCCTTCACTTTTTCTCCATCTATTCCATGTTGCTTCTTTTTACGCTTTGGATAATTTACATCTTGTGTTATACCAGTCTTCCTTCCTCTCACCCTTACTGATTTTAGGGAATATATCTATAAAGGATGTGTACACGGCTAAGTAAACTCACCTTATCTGCCGTGGCCTGGAGGAGGAGAAAGAGGAGGAGGAGGAGGAGGAGGAGGAGGAGGAGGAGGAGGAGGAGGAGGAGGAGGAGGAGGAGAAAAAGAAGGGAAGGTCTTCAATGTAACGTGGCTGGATAGTGTCGTTGCGTGGCGTGGTGTGGCGTGGGATGTCTATTTTGCACCCGGAATTTTGTCTTGATGGTGGTGGTGGTGGTGGTGGTACACCTGTCTTCTCTATTAAGTGGTGAATAGGTGGTGACGTGTTCGATGAGTTATGTTATGTTGAGGGTGGGTGAAGGTACTGAAGGGTTGTGTGTGTGTGAGAGAGAGAGAGAGAGAGAGAGAGAGAGAGAGAGAGATTGGAAAGTGGTGTGTGTGTGTGTGTGTGTGTGTGTGTGTGTGTGTGTGTGTGTGTGTGTGTAAGGTAATCAGTGCTGCAGAATAAGCAATACTGACTTTGCTTTGTATCTCTCTCTCTCTCTCTCTCTCTCTCTCTCTCTCTCTCTCTCTCTCTCTCTCTCTCTCTCTCTCGCGTGTATAGCTTTAAACGTTGGTTATGCAATATTTCAGGCTGGCCAATGTACACCAAGCACGCTAATATGGAAAATTACGGAAATAAAACCGCCCCTTACTTGGTACCAGCGGCGGCGGCGGAGGTGGTAAATGCGCAGGCGTGGCGGAGAAACATTCCCTAACATTTCACTTGAACACTGGCAAAATATTCGTACTTAAACAAACACGTTATTTTCCTCTTTCTTGCCCCCGCCCTTCGCTTTGCTATTTCCCGCCATCGTATTGTGCATGTGGAGGACGAGGAGGAGGAAGAGGAGGAGGAGGAGGAGGAGGAGGAGGAGGAGGAGGAGGAGGAGGAGGAGGAGGAGGAGGAGGAGGAGGAAGGGAAATAGAAGTAAAGGAAGGAAGGAAGGAAGGAAGGAAGGGTGACTCTCTCATGCCCCCTCCCCTCTCTCTCTTTCTCTCTCTCTCTCTCTCTCTCTCTCTCTCTCTCTCTCTCTCTCTCTCTCTCTCTCTGTGTGTGTGTGTGTGTGTGTGTGTGTGTGTGTGTGTACAGCAGTTATTGTGCTAAATCATCACCTGGTCTCTCTCTCTCTCTCTCTCTCTCTCTCTCTCTCTCTCTCTCTCTCTCTCTCTCTCTCCGGGTACACTTACATTTTTATCCTGAAAGGCGTAATTGGTCTGTAGATTGAGCCATTTCGCGGCCCCTTGCCCTGCCTTCTGTTGCTACACACACACACACACACACACACACACACACACAGAGGGAGAGAGAAAGTGTGCATTGGTCTGCTTTTGTCCTTTCTCATTACTTTCTCTCTCTCTCTCTCTCTCTCTCTCTCTCTCTCTCTCTCTCTCTCTCTCTGGCCATTACTCGTTCACAGTGTTGCCCTTTATTCCACATTTTCTTTGCTTTTATTATTAGTGTTGTCCAGTAAATTCCCTCCCTTTAGCCTGCTGCTTTTATTGTATCTGTTTGTTTGCATGGAATTATCGCCAATATGTTAGTTACTTTCCCTCTCTCTCTCTCTCTCTCTCTCTCTCTCTCTCTCTCTCTCTCTCTCTCTCTCTCTCTCTCTCTCTCTCTATGTTGTATTTATTTTATGTATTGTGTTCTGTGTTTTTGGTGGAATGCAATGGCTGTCGTCTGTGAGTGTGAGTGTTTGTTGTTTTTGTTTTTCTCTTTTTGTTTGGTTTCTTTGTTGATTCTTTTTCTTTATTGTGTTTTTTTTTTCTATGGTCATTTGCATAGCCATAAGTTTCCTTTTTAATGTAATTTTGCTTCTTTTTTTTTTTTTGGTTAATGGGATTCAATAAATGGTTTCAGTTTAAATATTGTTGTTGTCTTTTTTTTTCTGCTTGTTTTAATTTGACTATTTATTTATTCATTTATTTATTTTTTATATTTTTCACTTTTCCTCTTCTTTTTTTTCCTCATTTTTCTTCTTGTACATTGATGTTTGTATGTATTTTGGGTGATTTCGTATATGATTATTCCTTAATTTCTTCCCCACACTAATACATTTCCCTTATTGATTTCCTTATCCTCTCTCTCTCTCTCTCTCTCTCTCTCTCTCTCTCTCTCTCTCTGGTAGGTAAAGTTTTTAGTCTCCAGCTGGCATTTTTCCTCTCCATGTTACCAGTGAATACGATACGGAGGTAGAAAACGAGAGTTCATTGGATCAGTGATAAATAGATCAAATTTCAGACTAGGTGTAGTTACAAAACACTCCTGAACCACCGAAATGTAGCGAGTAGTGGTTGCGCCAAATTCGTAAAGTGTGTGTGTGTGTGTGTGTGTGTGTGTGTGTGTGTGTTATTGGGTCTTTGTATGTAAGGCAGAGAAGGGAGGGAAGGAAGGAATGGATGGATGGATGGATGGATGGATGGATGGATGGATGGATGGAAGGAAGGAAGGAAGGAAGGAAGGAAGGAAGGAAGGGAGACAAGGAGTGAGAACGGTGGATTGTCGTTTGGTTTTGCTAGGGATATGAATAATAGTAGTGGTGGTCGTGATGGTAGTAGTAGTAGTAGTAGTAGTAGTAGTAGTATTCGTGGCAATAGTAGCTGTAAAGTGATATTGTTACTACTACTACTACTACTACTACTACTACTACTACTACTGGTGGTGGTGCTGTTACTGCTAACTCTGCTCCTGCTTCTGCCACTGCCATGGAGGAGGACTGTAATATACTACGTTGGCGTAAAGAAGCTTTTAACTTTTGGGGTCAGACGTTCCTTTAAATTAGCTTTCTCCACCCTTTACCTCCCAAACTGCCCACCCACCCTCTCTCTCTCTCTCTCTCTCTGGGACCTGCG
The DNA here is from genome assembly GCF_017591435.1 of Portunus trituberculatus. Classification (NCBI taxonomy): domain Eukaryota; kingdom Metazoa; phylum Arthropoda; class Malacostraca; order Decapoda; family Portunidae; genus Portunus; species Portunus trituberculatus. The sequence goes on from NC_059300.1 coordinate 27,589,762, forward strand.
ATGACCTTCTCTCCTCTGCTTCCTATGAAGTGACACGTTGTCTTCACACCCAAAAGAGTTCCATGACCTCTGTGAATGGCGGGAGACTATAAACAATTCATTTTGGCACTCTCTCTCTCCCTATGTCATATTTTCAGTACTTACAATGTAACAGATGTTTGGGGGTTTCAGTGGCGCCCCGCCGATGACGTCATTTACGTATGTGGTGGCGTGGTGTGTAGTCCTCCATCATGCTGGTATATGAGATGAAGGAGTCTCATTATGTAGCTTCGTCGTTGATTTTAATGTAAAGGAAATGGAAACATAGTGCTCTTATCTTTTATTGTGGTCCTGATGTGGCCTAAACGTCTTTCAGAGTCGAGATCCTCTGTCGCGTGGTGTGTGAGGAAACGTTGCAGAAATGGTAAGTGGTGCAATGTGTTAGCCCCGGTGTTTCTCCAGGGTGCCGATACTTCTAAATAAGTCAGATGAAGTACAATAACAGGTAATTATATGATAAACTGCAATTTACTAGTACGTCGGCATATAATTTTACGATTCTACTGATAATTTTACCAGAAATACGCATGAACACTGAAAGAAAAAAGATGCATTAGTGAGAACCTGACTAGTCCTCTTTGCGACGTTTACGAAAAAGGTTCAAATAAGAGAGGAAAGCTTTAAAGAATACTGGCCTTGGCTGCTTATGAGGATAGGATAATTCAAACAAGAAAAGGATGAATGAAAATCTAAGTATCAATCTATTTTATTTGTAAAACTTGGAGTTCTTGGGACCCCATCTTTACATACTCAGGAAGTGACGTCCGTGAGGCGTTAGGTGAACGAGACTGCTAGTGGGCACAGTAGAGGGCGAGGAGCAGCAACACAACGGAGAGAGAGAGAGAGAGAGAGAGAGAGAGAGAGAGAGAGAGAGAGAGAGAGAGAGAGAGAGAGAGAGAGAGAGAGAGAGAGAAATGGAAAGAGAGATCTTGTCTATTGATGGAAGGGTCGGGAATAAAAAGATAAATAGGTTTACGTACGTAGGTAGATATAAAGAGATAGGCGGGCGTCAGGGGAAGATAAACCAAGAGAGAGAGAGAGAGAGAGAGAGAGAGAGAGAGAGAGTAAGAGTGAGAGTGGAGGGGCGGTAGCTTGTATAGTGTTCAGTTTCATGTGACGTTGGGTGCTTTTCGTCTCACTCTGGCTTCCATTCCACGTGCGCGACGGGTTCGTGGCGATACAGGTGAGCAGGGACTGCCAGGTGTTGCTGTGTGAACACTTGTAAATATACATGTCACAATATGTGGTGCTTCAGTACACACTCTTTCAGTATTCAAAAGATAGCTCCTGAAGTAACACTCGGCAAGGTAATCCTCTACTTACTCTTTGGCCTAAAAGTTTTGCTTTAAGTTACATTGAGCACCATTGTTCTTGTGGAAGTCAAATTCGTATGCGGTGACTGGAATACTGAACACTGCCAGCTGCTTTGCCCTCAGACAGACAGACAGACAGACGCTCGCCTCCACGGCTTGCTGGTCAGCTATATCGTGTATTGAAGGAGACGGCGACCCCGCCACTGTCATTACACACGCAAAACATTAGGAAAGGAAAAGGAAAGTAGAAATGAAGTGACACACGAAACACGACGCGGAATGGTCGTCGGCGGAATATTAGAGTGGAGATGAACGCCGTCTTCTCCAGCAGATAGTTTTCTCTTGATATATGTTATATACAAAACTTTTACCTACAGGAAAATTCATACAAAATAGATTATTCTGTACACTGATATATGATATAGAAACGATGAGCCTGTAAGTGGAACTGTTTTCATTCAGTGTCACGCAAAGGGCGCCATTGTTCTCATCCCTTTCAGCTTTTCACTTTTGTTCTCTTTACAAAACGTTGCCTTTCTTGTTGGTCTTCTCTCCCTCTGCAATTCTTCTATAATCCGCTATGCACTTTATAGTTGTGTGTGTGTGTGTGTGTGTGTGTGTGTGTGTGTGTGTGTGTGTGTGTGATCATCGCTCTCCATCCATGCATATTTTATGTTCTTTTGATTGCGGTTTTCGTCTCTCCCGCCGTTCACATGCACACGTGTCGCGTCGCTCATCACTCGTGTAAGCTTTGGGAACAGTTGGATCATCTTTGGCGTCATGACTATGCAAAGTATCGTATTGTATGTGTCGTTAAAATTACAAACCCTGTGCATCATGGTTTCGAACACAACAGTGGGAACCTCCCTGGACACCCAAGTGTAAATGAGAACAACAAAACGAAGATGTATGATGCAGGTAGCAGTTTTTCTTTCCTCTCATTTATGACACACCGTTTTTTCAATGAAGCTTATGTGAAAACTTCTCATTTTCATTGAAGAGGAAGCTTTACATTGTTCACGTTTAGGATGCATTTGATCTTGTTATTAACTCGAAAGATTAGTTTTTAATGGTCACTTCGGCAGGAAATGTCACTATACATAACGAGTTTTACATAGGAAAGGTTAATAGTTAGGAAAGGCGCTATCACTGCACACACTGAGCCACGTGCTGATGTCAGGCGCTGCACACCGCCGCGCATTAGGCGACAAGATTCAGGGATGCTCTCACACTTGAGTCCCCTGAGGAGGCGGCGGCGATAGTTGCTGCTGCTGCTGTTGTTGTTGCTGCTGCTGCTGCTGGTGCTGCTCGCTGTAGGTGTCGTCGGGGGAGTAGAGGACTCGCGTTCCGGGGGACTCTGGGTGTTCGCACCACGTGCTCATGTTGATGTTTTCCTCGTCATTGTCACCCCACCCTTTAGGTGGCGGGGGCTTGGGGTCCAGGGGGCGGTAGTTCTCAGGTAATGAGTTGTCGTAGATTCTTCCCGTCTGCTCCGTGTAGCAACATTGACTCCCGCCGCTACACGACGACAGTAGGTTGTCGAAACTGCAGCCGTCACCGCCGATGCGTCCCCCGGGATCGGCACTCGGGTACTCTGGATGGACAGGTGGCGGACAGAACTCGCATGAAGTGCTGGTGTGCTGTGCGAACTTTTCAGGGGCGAGGCCGTACGCCTGTGGATAGCGGCCATCGGGTGGGTGCATATGGGGATCATGCGGATCGTGAAGGTGGTATTCCTCAGGGTACTTCTGGTCGTGCATGAGGTCTGTGCGGGCCGCTAGGCTGTGCCGGTTACGTCTAACCGTGGCATAGAGCGGGATATCTTCCGTGGGCAGCGGGCTGTAGCTGGTCGAGCGTCCGTTGCCTGCTGCACCTTCCTTCCACGTGGCGGTGTTGGTGCCGTTGCGAGGAAGGCCAAAGTCTACTGGAAAACCATCTCTGTCGTAGAAACGAGAGTTCTGATTCATTTCCTCTGGCGGCGGGATCTCCGTCAGGGGATAAGGATTGGCAACTTCAGGCTCCCTCCGCCTGGGCAGCGTGCAGAATGGGTTGCTTCGACTCGGTAGATTCTCTTGATCGTTCTGAGGTGGCAGGTGGTCGTACGTGGCGTCATAGCCTTCTTCGAACTCCTCAATTATGTCATCCAGCTTCCTGGTTGTTCTTGTGCCACAGGAATCCACCTCCTCCACCCCCATAATGCTCACTCTCTTCTTGCCAGGCTTTCCTCGGTCGTCTGCCGCATCGGATATTAGGTCAGGGTTCGTCTGCTGAGTGCCGGACGGCTCCGAGCGGAATGGTGACGTGTCGATCACTGAGATGGGCGGAGGGTCGTTTGAAATGCCATTGACTTTAGGTGCCGGCGTGCCCATCTGGATGTACTTTGGCATGTTATTAGTGGCGGGCACAGGGGTGTCTTTGGGACGTCCGTTGCCTGAGGCGCCAGGGGACCCGGTGACCTTCTCGTGGGTGGATGATCGGCGACGGCAGCAGCGGACTATCAGGACACATAGCAGGATGATGACCAGCACGACGAGAATGACGAGAGCGATGCCAATGTACAGGATGTGATTAATGACTGACTCCTCCTCCTCTATCACGACTGGTGGATGACTGATGCGCAGCGTAAAGTTAGAGACCACCAGGCCAGCCTGGTTCTCCGCCAGACACTGAAACACCCCCGCGTGGGCATCCGTCACCCACTCGATCCTGAGATGACTCACTTGCTCGTCGTTGGTCCCGCTCTCCTCAAAAATATAGAACGATGAACTCTCATCGTACACGAAGGAAATGTTGTCCAGCGACTGTTCATTGAACTTCCAGTGTATACGAGCGCTGGGCACCGCCGTCACGTGGCACTCGAAGGATACGTTCTTGCCCTCCATGACGTCAATGTAGAGAGAAGTGGGTCTGATCTCAGGGGGGCAGGCGAGGTCATCTGGATGGACATTCTTAATGATGTCGCCCTTGAGGCGTGGCGGCTGGGAGCATAGGGGCTCAATAGACGATGGGACGTTATACTTGACTAGCCATGTCCTCAGCCCGTGCAGGTTGCAGTCACAATTCCAGGGGTTGTTGTGGATGTCGATGCCGTGCAGGGATTGGGGTAACATGAGCTGGTGTGGCACCGACTTGAGTTTGTTGTCATCCAGCTTGAGCCACTCCAGCTGGTCCAAGCCTTCAAAGGCCCGGGATTCCAAGGTATGGACCTTGCACGAAGTCATCTCCAGGGTGGTGAGGTACTTCAGGCTCCGGAAGGCGCCGTTCTTGATTTTGGTGATCGGGTTGTTGGACATCTGGAGGCGCATGAGGCCCGGGACGTGCTCGAGGGCGGCGGCTGGCACAAGAGTCAACTCGTTGTGGCTCAGATCCAGCTCCACCAGGTTGGTCAGGCCCCGGAAAGCCACGTCGTCCAGCTGTCTTAGTTGGCACCTCGACACATAGATCCTCTGCAGGTTGGTCAGTCCCATCACCTGCGCCGCCCAGGAAAGAATACCATTAGTCTCGCCAAGCCTTTTGCTGCAGCCAACTCTCTTAACCTAAGCCACTGAAGGAACCCCGCAGAACATGTGTCAAACTTTGGAGCACTCTTTGTCTTCACCAAACTCTGCTTTCATAGATTGACCAATATACAAACGGACATCAGTGCGTCTACTATGGCTAGTCTCCGTTCATCAAATAACTATATCTCGTCATTTTAATATGACTCTTTCTACTTTATACTTAATATCCTTTCACTCTCCTTTTTAGTCTCTCTCTCTCTCTCTCTCTCTCTCTCTCTCTCTCTCTCTCTCTCTCTCTCTCTCTCTCTCTCTCTCTCTCTCTCTCTCTCTCTCTCTCTCTTTCCCCTCCCCCCCACACCGCACCTTGAACTTCTCGTGGGATAGGATGATGAGGGAGTTCCCGGTGATGTCGAGGACTTGGGTGCCGTGGTCGATGCCGGGAGGGATGGTTTGCAGTCCCTTGTTCACGCACTCCACCGTCTGCTTGCCGCCCTGTAACGCCAAAGCAATAGGGTGTTCAGCCTCCCTTAACCGTGAGTCACGTTCCCTCTGCTTGTTGAAGGATGACTGGGACGAGTTACTGTATGGGGGGGTTCTTGTAGCTGTGAGGGAAGTGTTGGGTACTGTTTTCTATATTTGTATGTTCTTGTGAGATGGTTTTGATTTTTTTTTTTTTTTATGGAGTTGTAGTGTTTAGTGTTGTAATTTTTTTTTTTTATCTATCTGTTTTCTGTCTGTTTTCTCTGTATTTGTTCTTCTCTCTCTCTCTCTCTCTCTCTCTCTCTCTCTCTCTCTCTCTCTCTCTCTCTCTCTCTCTCTCTCTCTCTCTCTCTCTCTCTCTCTCTCACACACACACACACACACACACACACACACACACACACAATTAATTAGCACTTCATACCATTTAAAGGGCGAATCTGCCACATTTAGTGCTTCCATTCGTCTTACTTAAGACTGCTATTGCCTTCAAAAAAGTACCCAAGTAATTAATGCATTTCTCAGACTCTCGAGTGGCTTATGGTGGTCTTAAAATGAACACGAGCATGCTTTTGTGTGTGTGTGTGTGTGTGTGTGTGTGTGTGTGTGTGTGTGTGTGTGTGTGTGTGTGTGTTTGAAAGCGTGTGTTCGTAAAAGTTATGATTTTTCAGAGGCAGTAGTGGTAGTGGTAGAATGAGGCTAGATGAGGGGAAGGGAAGAGTGAATTATGGCTTTGGTAGAGGAGAGGGAGAGACATAAAATGGGGAGAGGAGAGGGACCGCTAGTGAGGGCCAGGATAAGGACGGGGTGAGGTGTGGGGAGGGGAGGAGAGTAAGTATCATTATGAGGGGAGAGGAGAAGGGTGAGGATGGGGAATGGACAGGTGAGGGATGAAGGTAAAGGTCACGGGGAGGGGAGAAGAGGGAAGGGGACCTGGCGGGATGTCATTAGGAGGTGTGGGGTGACCAGGGGATGGGAGGGTGAAGGAACTGGGGGATAGACTCACCTTCCACTTGCACGCACACACCCTGGGACACGTCGCTTGCGCCCCGCCCACCAGAATCACGCCCACCAACACCATCAGCGCCGCCCTGGAGCCGCGCCCGACCCCCGCTCCCGTCATTGGGCGGCCCTGCTCATCCTGGTACTCCCACGCCCTCGCCCGTTCCCACGCCCGTAACCAGAGGCGCCCCCCCAGTCACCGCCATCGCTCACTCATGACTGTGGGCGGCGGGGACGGCTGGGATGCGAGCAGTGTGGGCGACCATCGGGCGTTGGGTGGGTGTGGTGGCGGGCGTGGTGGGTGGCGGCGCGGGCTCACATCATCCAGCAGCCTCTGTTTGGCAGCGTCCGTCTCCCCCGTGGTGGTGTGGCCGCTGCGGGGACACGAGGGCGGCGTTATTTCATCGGCTGCTTACAGTGTCAGATCGATACGTCTATTAATTCTAGCGACAGTTCCTCCCCCGTCAGGCGGAACAAGGCGCCGGACCACCATTAATATCTGTCTCAAAATTACACCTTCCCTCACTAAGCCTCGCTCTCTCTCCCGCCTTAATAATATCTTCACTGGAAATAATGACGGTAACCAAATTCCCGCCCGCCAAAGACTCCTGGTATAAAACGTACCTCACAGTTAGTGGTCTCCTGGTGCGCGGGTACTGCTGAACCAAGCTTTAGGTGGTGCTGAATGGAGTGCTGAGCCTCGTCGTGATTCCACCCTCACGCCTCACATCTGAAAACACGAGAAGAGAAATTTCGTAATACACGTGTCCTTTTTTATCTCTTTCATTGTGTGGCCAGGGTGTGTGCCGCGCTGTGTTAAGGCGAGGAGTGCAGCGTGCAGACAGTGACGAAGATCTCTCTCTCTGCTGACAAGCAATTAAACTCCTGCGTTAGCTTGTGTGGAGCAAAGGAGTGAGAGGGAGAGGAACACGGCCGCTGCTGCTGCTGGATTAATAAATGGAGAGGAGGCTAAGTGGATGGAGTGTTGTGCCACGGAGAGGACTGGCTGCCTTGAGTAATCCTGAATGAAGAGGAAAGACTGCCACAACTAAGATAAAGATAATCAGGAAAGATGCGATATTCACTCTCCTCTCAGCATTACAACACGTGGCCAAACAATGCTCAACTTCACACACTCATGATAACAAACAAACCGCGAAGACCATCACAAACCAGAGAAAATGAGAGAGAGAGAGAGAGAGAGAGAGAGAGAGAGAGAGAGAGAGAGAGAGAGAGAGAGAGAGAGAGAAACAGCATGGGAGCGGGAGTGAGAGTGAGTGATTGAGTGAATGAGTGTGTGTGTGTGTGTGTGTGTGTGTGTGTGTGTGTGTGTGTGTGTGTGTGTGTGTGTGTGTGTGTAACTACCGTTGCTATCTAGATTTTAGTAATGGAATAGTAAATTTATATTTTTTTCCTTAACTTTTCCTCAATCTTCATCAATTACTCTTCTTCTTCTTCCTCCTCCTCCTCCTCCTCCTCCTCCTCCTCCTCCTCCTCCTCCTCCTTTTCTTCCTCTTCCTTTTCCTTTTGCTCTTCCTTTTGCCGAGACAAATCTCCGACAGAAGTTTCCATTCTCTTACCAGATTAGGCAGCGAAGACTGAGCGCCGACTTGAGAAAGACAGGAAAGAAAGAGAGAGAGAGAGAGAGAGAGAGAGAGAGAGAGAGAGAGAGAGAGAGAGAGAGAGAGAGAGAGAGAGAGAGAAAGTGTGAGTGTGTATACTCTCTCTCTCTCTCTGGTCCCCGAAACAACATCCGCATCATTATATTTTTTTTGTGTGTAATCATTTGTGTTTTCCCGCGGAAGTAATGAGCCGTGTGATACCACCGCTCCCTCCCTCCTCTTAATTCCTCCCCTTCTTCCCCCCCTCTCTCTCTCTCTCTCTCTCCTACGCCCTATTTCCCCTTAGCCATTTGTAACACCCCTCTCTGATTTTATCTCTCTCTCTCTCTCTCTCTCTCTCTCTCTCTCTCTCTCTCTCTCTCTTTTCCCGTGGTTCCAAGTTTCAAAATCCTTTCGCATCACTTTTTTTTCCTCTTTTCCCCTTTTTCTCCGTTTTCGCAACTCTCTCTCTCTCTCTCTCTCTCTCTCTCTCTTGTAACCACCCATTACGCTGCCAGGAAATAGGGATGACAAGACTCCAAATTGGAATTCTTGCCACTAATGCATCTCCGTCGACTAACGCTCCCGCCAGCACAGTTTAGAGATACGTATTTACCCTTACTCTCTCTCCTCTCCTTCTTCTTCCTCCCCCTCCCTTACTCTCTCCTCTCCCTCCTCTTCCTCCCCCTTCCTTCCTCTCCCCACCTTCTCCTCCTCTCCTGAACTCGTGTCCCTCTATCTCTTCCTCCTCATTCTCCTCCATTGCAGTTGTGGGGAGAATTTGTTCCTTGTGTTCCTTAGACTCGTGTTTTTTTTTTTTCGCTTTTTTTTTTTTTAGTGTTTTAGTGAAGAAGAGTTGCATGTGCTTGTCTTGGAATTGTTTACATGTGCTCGTCTTGAATTGTGTACATGTGGTTGTCTTGGAATTGTTTACATGTGCTCGTCTTGGAATTGTGTACATGTGGTTGTCTTGGAATTGTGTACATGTGCTCGTCTTGGAATCATGTGTGCTAGTCTTTGAATTATGTACATGAACGTATCTTGTAATTTTTTTAATGTTTTTATTAGTTCCTTTTTTCTTATCTTTTGTGATGTAGCAATTTTTTTTTTTTTTTTGACACGATGACTGTTACGTGTTTATAAAAAAAAATGATACTTCTCTTTTAACGTTTTTGAGTTAAGGGAAAAGGAAAAAAAAGGTGGAATTAGTAGCAGCAAGCAGTAGTGGTAGTAGTAGCAATAGGTGTGTGTGTGTGTATTTCACTGTTTGATCTGCTGCAGTCTCTGACGAGACAGCCAGACGTTACCCTACGGAACGAGCTCAGAGCTCATTATTTCCGATCTTCGGATAGGCCTGAGACCAGGCACACACCACACACCGGGACAACAAGGTCACAACTCCTCGATTTACATCCCGTACCTACTCACTGCTAGGTGAACAGGGGCTACATGAAAGGAGACACACCCAAATATCTCCACCCGGCCGGGGAATCGAACTCCGGTCCTCTGGCTTGTGAAGCCAGCACTCTAACCACTGTGTGTGTGTGTGTGTGTGTGTGTGTGTGTGTGTGTGTGCGTACAAGTAGCAGTCATCATTTCCAGTACACACACATCCCTAAGGTCCGAGTGACAGCGTTTTAATATCAAGTGGCAGGTGGGCGGCTCGCTACATCCCAGCCGTCTAGTTTGGCCTGTTATTAACGCACTCCGTGGTGGCCGTGGCATGAATTGAGGCCTTTACGGGGCGCTGGCGAGGCTGAAACACTGCTGGAGTTTGACGTTGCCCCCTCGTCTGCGTCGCCTTCACTAACTCCCTTGAGGGCGCAGCGGCTGCCACCACAAGCATAAGTACAGGCTGTTAGTTCTTTTTCTTCCCCGGCGAGGCTGAGTTTACCTTCAAGTCCGCCAAGTTGTGGGAAGTTTGCTCGTACCAGTCGGTCTTTCACAGCGAGGGTGCTTGAAGTGGCTTGCTGTGGCTTGACGTGGTGCGAGGTGGTGTAAGGGAGTACTGGCTTAGCTGTGGTGGTGGTAATGGTAGGTAAGTGGTTGGTGGGTAACAATGAGTCCCGTGGTAATGGGTAAATAAGTAATGGGTTGTAGGTATATTGGCAGCTGGTGAGTGGAGAAGAAAGGTTAGCTAATGATGGTTGACAGTAGTGATCGGGAATAAAAGGGCTTACTTAATACACTTTTTTGCTTTTATTTTCTCGTTTATGCATAATTTTGTTGGTTCATGTATTCTCTCTCTCTCTCTCTCTCTCTCTCTCTCTCTCTCTCTCTCTCTCTCTCTAAAAAGTAAGGAGAAAATGATAAAAGAGAAATAACAGAAGGATGGATTGAAGATTATATAGAATATGAAAAGACGTGGAAGGGTCTGTGTGAATGAGTAAGGAGAAGAATATAAGTGAGGAAACAAGAGGAAACAAAGAGCAGAAGTGATAGAATGAGATGCATAAACTAGTGATGCAAAGACGGAATGGAGTAGGAAGCAAGATATACTGAGAAAGAGGAAGAAGAGAAGGAGGAGGATGAGGAGAAAGGGAAGAAAGGAAGGAGAAGAAGAAGAAATGCAAATGGTAGGAAGTTGAGGGAAGAATGAATCAATGAGTAATGAGAGAGAGAGAGAGAGAGAGAGAGAGAGAGAGAGAGAGAGAGAGAGAGAGACAGAGAGAAGGAAACAAAGACTGAAACGGAGAAACAGAGAAGGAAAAAGGATAGAGAAGGGTAGGAAGCGAGGCGTGAAGGAAGGAAGTAGGTAAACACTGAGGAGAAGGAAACAGGTTAATAAGGAAGCACGGAGGAGAAAGGGAAACAAAGAAAAGAAAGAAGAAAATGGAGACTGAGCGAGAAGCAAGAAATGAGCATGAGAGAGAGGGAGAAGGAGAGGGAGAGGGAGAGGAAGAAGGAGAGGGAAGGGGGGAAGGAGAATGACAAGGTGATAAGAGTGGTAGGAAAAAGAAGACGCAGGAAAGAAGGCAAACGCTGACACAGGTCGGGAAGGACAGGAGTGAAAATTTATGTAAAGAAAAAAAAAGATCAAAAATATGAAAAGAAAGAATAAACCGACGAACGAGCTGAAAAAAATGCAAAGAAGAAAGGCAAATAGTGAAGACAGAAATGGAAAGGTGAAGAAAAGAAAACAAAATGAAGAGAAGAGAAGACTGACAGGAAAAGGAACGAGTGAAGAAATTACTGCATTCATAACATTTGCATAGGAAGACCCAAGAAAGGAGCAAGTGTTGAGGAAAGAAAAGAAAAAGGAGCTAAAAAAAGATGGTGACATGGCGTAGCGATAAGGAAAATAATGGAAAGAAAGAATAATCGATTTTTTTTTCCTATTCGTCTAATTTGCATAGAGAAACTGAAACCGAAAAGAGGTTAAGTATTAGTAAGGAGTGTGGAAAAACAATATTACGAGGATCAACAAAGGAAAAAATGAGGTTAGAGTAATTGGTCAAAATTGTGTGTTTTTCGACTTTAACCCCTTCAGTACCATGCCACGTTTCCATATTCATTCTGGTTAATATTTGGCGATTTTATACAGCTTCAAAAACTTATGGGAGGGAATTAAAATAGTGAAGACTGTTGGCGTTAATCTTCTGACCTTCATAGACCCTTTCTGATGCATAGAAAATTGTCTAATCGTATAAAAATCTTAAGGTAAAAACGTGTCTCAGCATTAAAGGGTTTAAGTGAATGATCTTTGAGGCCTCAGGAACGAACACTCAGCTTGACTCCCGCTTCCTGTACATCCTGCAACTTAGACTCTCCTGGAAGGCCTCGTGAAAACATATGTAGGACTCCCCAAGTTGCCTCTTTGAAAGCACTTTTTAAAATTTTCTCATCCTTTTATGTAAGAAGGGAAAACTGGTAAAGAGGAACACAAAACGAAAAGAAAACACCTACTTGGTTGCCTGTTCCCTTGCAGGTCCGAGAGAGCAAGCCAAAAAGAAAAGGGACAAATATCTTGAAACCTCCCTCTTAAGTGAAGTCAAGTCATAGAAAGCTGGAAATACAGAAGCAGGTAGGGAGTTCCAGAGTTCTTGATGCGAATTTCCTGTCTTCGAGTATTTAATCAACTCCTTACACGTGCTACAATCTTTCCATTGCGATATTTTAGATAGTGTTCAGTATCAGCATATTGAGTTGCGTGGTATGATGGTGGTGGTGGTGGTGGTGGTGGCGACTGTAGCGGTAGTGGAGGTGGTGGAAGTGGTAGTGGTAGTGAATAACGTTTGACTTTTACCGTAGAAAATAAAAGGTGATGGAAAGTTTGTATTACTCCACCACTTTTTGCAATCCCTGGTGTCTTGCAGAGTATGTGGTGGTGGTGGTGGTGGTGGTGGTTGTGCCAGTGGTGGTGGTGGTGGTGGTGGTGGTAGTGTTAGTGGTGGTGAGCTAGTGGTGATGGTAGTGCTAGTGGTGGTGGTAGTGTTAATGATGGCGGTAGTGGTGGTGGTGGCGATAGTGTTAATGGTGGTGGTGGTAGTGTTAGTAGTAGTGGTAGTATTAGTGGTGGTGCTAGTGGTGGTGGTAGTGTTAATGGTGGTGGTGGTGGTAGTGTTAGTGGTGGTAATGGTAGTGGTAGTGGCAGTAATGGTGGTGGTGGTGGTGCTAGTGGTGGTGGTGGCTGGGTTTTTGTGTTGTTTTTCGCATGCACCCATGAATAAAGGTGTGTGTGTGTGTGTGTGTGTGTGTGTGTGTGTGTGTGTGTGTGTGTGTGTGTGTGTGTGTGTGTGTGTGTGTGTGTGTGTGTGTATGCTTTTAACTTGCACATAAAAAAAAAAAAACAGGCTATGTTTAAAAAAAGAAATGCCGAAAATACAGAAACTATACTTTATTATTGTTGTTATTTTAATTATTATTATTATTATTATTATTATTATTATTATTATTATTATTATTATTATTATTATTATCATTATTACTATTATCATCATCGTTGTTATTATTATCATCATCATTTTACTACTACTACTACTACTACTACTACTACTACTACTACTACTACTACTACTACTACTACTACTACTACTACTACTACTTCTACTACTACTACTGAACATTTAACGACAAAAATATTCATAATAGTTAGATAAAAGAAGTGAAAACAAAAAGATCACTGAACCCTTTCCAAGCTGTGGCAGGTGTACAATACCTCCACCTGGCCAATAGAACAATAGGATAATGAAGTTCAGGCTGACATGAAGCGGTGAAAGGAACGATACATATATTTTTGTGTCATTTTCATTTTGGCGTTAGATATTCAAGAGGAGGAGAAAGAGGAGGAACACAAAGGAATGCAAAAAAAGAAAGGAAACATAGCATAGTAGAGGAAGAACACAAAAAAAATGCATTAAAAAACATAGTAGTATTTATTCGACCATATGATTGTTCTGGGGGTTGTAGTATTTGTTAAGCGTTATGATGGAGGAGAGAGTAAAGCTGATAGTAAAGCTTCTCTCTGCCCACAGCCTCTTCCTGCCAAACCAAGCAGGAACAGTAGGCAAATTTCGTAAGCGATGAAAGCTTTTATTATTTACACACCAAGGAAAGGAGGGAGGGGAGAGGCAGTACTGCAGCAGCCACTTTTACCCAAGATGCTACTGTCACCTTATTTTCTAACTACACGTCACCACCACCACCACCACCACCATCACTATCACCTTCACTATCACCACCACCATCACTACCTCCTGTCACCAATATCATTAAATTTTCCTCAGTATAATAATTGCCTCTTAAACAGGAAGTTTCACGTGTTGGATTCATCACTATACAAATGTCGAATCATCATTATTATCACCATTATTTTCTGTCTCTCTCTCTCTCTCTCTCTCTCTCTCTCTCTCTCTCTCTTCTTTCTCCTTCTTCATCTCCTTCTTCACCCCTTCCACCACCACCATCATCATCATCATCATCATCATCATCATCATTATCATCATCATCATCTCTACATACACCCTCCTCAATATATCCCTTCCTCTCCCTCCTCTTTCCATTTTCTGTTCCCCTCTCCCATCAATCTATGTTTCTTCTCTTACCCTCCTTCCCTATTCCTTCTCTCCCAAACATCACCATCATCATTGCATTTTTCCCCGTCTCCCCTGTCATCCGGGGAGGGAGGGAGAGGAAGGAGAGGAGGGAGAGAGAGAGAGAGAGAGAGAGAGAGAGAGAGAGAGAGAGAGAGAGAGAGAGAGAGGGAGAGAGGGAGAGAGAGGAAGGCATTAAGGACAACGTAGATGAAAGAGAAGGGAGGGATGATGAATGAACGTAGTAAGAAAAGTAAATGAAGAAAGGATAAGAAAGATATAGATGGGAGAGAGAGAGAGAGAGAGAGAGAGAGAGAGAGAGAGAGAGAGAGAGAGAGAGAGAGAGAGAGAGAGAGAGAGAGAGAACAGCGTTTAAGGAAAGGAGGAAAGGGGTATAAAGTAGGAAGGAAGGAAGGAAGGAAAGAAAGAAGGAAGGAAGAAAGAAAGGAAGGGAAAGGAAAGAAGGAAGCAAAAGAGAGGAAAAAGTTAAATAAATGGAATAAAAACCTCACTAAGCAACTCTCCAATCTTGTCTCTAACTGAGGCTTGTATAATAATATATCTTGACTCGTTATCTCTCTCTCTCTCTCTCTCTCTCTCTCTCTCTCTCTCTCTCTCTCTCTCTATCTCCCCTTACTTTAAACATTTTCTTCTTCCCTCTCCTTGCCTTTCTTCTTCCTTCTCCTATTTTATCCGTCCCTCTGAATTTTCCTTTTCCTTCCAAGATTCTCTCATTGTTGTCCTCCACGCGTCTGGAATCGCCTCAGAGGGAGAGATAGATAGATAGATAGAAAGATAGGTAGATAGATAAATAAATTGATAGATAGATAGATAGAGATAGATAGACAGATGGGAGCCGCCGTGGTACAGTGGAACCATGCGTGCTTTGGGGTCCGAGGGGTCTCCAAGCGCACGGGTTCGAATCCTGTCCACGGTCCGAGTGTAGGTTGGGCTTCCTCACTCGGGGCAACGGTTTCCTAGCGGGTGGGCTTTGAGATAGGAGGTACCCCAAAAAGTATCCCCTTTAACCCATAAATTCCCGGTAAAAAAATAGAAAAAAAAAGATAGAGAGAGAGAGAGAGAGAGAGTAGGTAGGTAGGTAGGGAGTGTGGAAAGACCCATTAATGATTGCCTACAAGTACATAATTAGACTCAGTATGGAACGACAGTAATTATCCACTACATAATCATTTAAAGAATTGCTCAATACCACGTGGCGATCGACTCAGGATGCCAACACTCGGTACCCAAACTCGACATCCACTGTCCTTTATTCCCCGAGCTATAAGGCTGTGCAACTCTGAATTTAAAAGATAATTTCATTTATTTTCTTCTTCATCTGTGCTATCATTATTGGAGGCTGATGTTATCTTTGATGTTACATTTAATTATTTATTATGTGTTATCAAATTCCTATTATGCGAGTCCTGCATACAAACTTACTTACTTACTTACTTACTTCACTACTCAATACGGTTCCGGTGAAGCCAAAACCTGAAAATCTACACACCTCCCTCCCTCCATACATATATTAACATATGGGACACAGGACCTACCACATCTGCGCTAATATATCTGTGTCCATGATAAAAGTGGTCACTCTACACGTCCATAAACTACACCACACACACACACACACACACACACACACACACACACACACACACACACACACACACACACACACACACACACACACACACACACACACACACACACACACACACACACACACACACACACACACACACACACACACACACACACACACACACACACACACACGGCCCGGTAGCTCAGTGGTTAGAGCGCTGGCTTCACAAGCCAGAAGACCGGGGTTCGATTCCCCGGCCGGGTGGAGATATTTGGGTGTGTCTCCTTTCACGTGTAGCCCGTGTTCACCTAGAAGTGAGTAGGTACGGGATGTAAATCGAGGAGTTGTGACCTTGTTGTCCTGGTGTGTGGTGTGTGCCTGGTCTCAGGCCTGTCCGAAGATCGGAAACAATGAGCTCTGAGCTCATTCCTTAGGGTAACGTCTGGCTGTCTTGTCAGAGACTGCAACAGATCAAACAGTGAATTACACACACACACACACTCTCTCTCTCTCTCTCTCCTTACTTTAATAATTTTTCATCTTCCTCCTTCTCCTCCTCTCTCCTTTCTTCTGAATTTTCCTTTTCCTTCCAAGATTCTCTCATTGTTGTCCTCCACGCGTCTGGAATCGCCTCCTTTATATAGGAAAGAGAGAGAGAGAGAGAGAGAGAGAGAGAGAGAGAGAGAGAGAGAGAGAGAGAGAGAGAGAGAGACGGGAGCAGTGTGGGAGGGGAATACCCATTGATGATTGATTACCCAATGCGATTCCGGTGAAGCCAACACCTGGAAATCTACAGATCCCTCCCATACATATATGAACACGTGGGACACAAGACCTACCACAATTGCGCCAGTATATCTTTGTCCATGATAGAACACACTGGTCAGCATACACGTCCACAAACAGTAGTAGGAGTAGGCAGTAGTCACCTGCCGCCCGGTGGAATACTCCAGGAGAGGTACTTACGGGGATGTAGGCAGTGCTGCAGACTGAGTGATTCCCCGTGTCCTCTCTTCCCGGTTCCCTTTGTGGTCTCATTTATACAATTGAGCAGCTGCAGCCTGCCCTCTAAAGACAACTTCTACTACTTCCTACACTACACTACAACACCTTACACTTTTACACTCTCTTCAAATCAAAATTTAATAATGGCTTCACCACGCCCTGCCTCGGAGTCCCCTCTGGGAGGGACCATAAATGTCCCCAGGTCGGACTGCCCCTCTGCTGTCGACCTTGGGTGTCTTGACACTTCATCTAATACTTTCACTATCAATTTCTGCAACATTCGTGGCCTTCGTTCTAATTTTCAATCTGTGGAACACCACCTCTCCTCTACTAAACCTCATCTTCTCTTCCTAACCGAAACACAGTTGTCTGTGACTACTGACAGCAGCCCCTCCTACTTGCTCTATCCTCATTTTCAATCCAAAGCTGGATGTTGCGCATACGTGCGTAACGACACCACTTGCTCTCGTGCCCACAATCTTGAATCTTCAGAATTTTCTACCATCTGGCTAAGACTTCAATGTCACTCTCTAACTAAATTCATCTGTGCTGTATACCTCTCACCTAATTCCTCTGACTATGTAAAATTCTTTGACTATTTGACTTCCAAGGTGGAGCACATCTTATCTCACTTTCCTTTTGCTGAGATCTCCATTTTAGGGATTTCAATGTTCACCACCAGCTTTGGCTTTCATCTTCTTTCACTGACCAACCTGGTGAACAAACCTTCAACTTTGCTATCCTTCATGACCTAGAGCAGCTAGTGAAGTTCCCTACCCGTATTCCTGACCGCCTTGGAGACACGCCCAACATTCTTGATCTTTTCCTAACCTCCAACCCTTCTGCTTACTCTGTTAAACTTTCCTCTCCGTTGGGCTCCTCCGACCACAATCTAATTTCCGTTACCAGTTCTATCACTCCAGTGCAGCCTCAGGACCCGCCTAAGCGGAGGTGCTTCTGGCATTTTAACTCTGCTAAGTGGGAGGAACTAAGGCAGTACTATTCTGATTTCCTTGGGATGATTATTGTTTTCATGTCAGAGATCCTTCTCTTTGTGCCGAGCGCATAACAGAGGTGATTATCTCTGGCATGGAGCTATACATTCCTCATACTTTCTCTAACCCTAAAGCTAAAAAGCCTTGGTTTAACTCTGCTTGTTCTCGTGCTGTCAATGATAGAGAGGCGGCTCACAAACGGTTCCGTAGCCATCCAACTGCTGAAACTCATGCCCTATATATTTCTGCCCGTAATCATGCCAAATCTATTCTCCAACTTACTAAAAACTCTTTCATCAATAGAAAATGTCAAAGTCTTTCCAATTCTAACTCCTCTCGAGATTTCTGGCATCTAGCCAATAATATCTCTAACAACTTTACTTCTTCGTCTTTCCCTCCTTTACTTCATCCAGATGGCTCTACAGCTGTCTCTTCTTTTCTAAAGCTGAACTCTTCGCTCAAACCTTTGCTACCAACTCAACTTTGGATGATTCTGGGCATATTCCTCCTACTCCTCCACCCTCTGACTACTTCATCCCTAAAATTAAAATTCTTTATAAAGACGTTTTCCTGGCCCTCTCTGGCCTTGATTCTCGGAAGGCTTACGGTCCGGATGGAGTCCCTCCTGTTGTTCTCAAAACTGTGCTTCCGAACTCGCTCACTGCCTGGTCAAACTCTTTCATCTGTGTCTCTCTACTTCTATTTATCCTTCTTGCTGGAAGTTTGCTCACATTCAACCTGTCCCTAAAAAGGTGACCACTCCAATCCTTCTAACTACCGCCCTATAGCTTTGATTTCCTGCCTTTCTAAAGCCTTTGAGTCTATCCTTAATAGGAAGATAATGAGGCATCTATCAGCTCACAACCTTCTCTCTGATTGCCAGTATGGTTTCCGTAAAGGCAGATCTACTGGTGATCTTCTTACTTTCCTAACTGAATCTTGGTCATCCTCTTTTAGGGACTTCGGTGAAACCTTTGCTGTCGGCCTTGACATATCGAAAGCCTTCGATAGAGTCTGGCACAAATCTTTAATTTCTAAACTACCCTCCTACGGATTCTATCCTTCTCTCTGTACCTTCATCTCCAGTTTCCTTTCCGATCGTTCTATTGCTGCTGTAGTAGACGGTCACTGTTCTTCCCTAAAACTATCAACAGTGGTGTTCCACAGGGTTCTGTCCTATCACCCACTCTCTTTCTATTATTCATCAATGATCTCCTAAATCTGACTCAATGCCCTATCCACTCCTATGCTGATGATACCACCCTGCATTATTCAACAGCGTTCAACAGACGCCCAACCCAACAACAATTAAATGACTCAAGGCGAGATGCTATAGGACGCCTAACTTCTGATCTTTCACTTGTTTCTGATTGGGGCAGAGAAAACCTGGTTTTGTTCAATGCCTCAAAACTCAATTTCTACAACTATCTACTCGACATAACCTTCCAGACAACTATCCTCTCTTCTTCAATAACACTCAACTTCCCTCTCCTCTACATTAAACACACTCGGTCTATCCTTCACTAAAAATCTAAACTGGAAATTTCACATCTCTACTCTTGCTAAATCAGCTTCCAAGAAGTTAGGTGTCCTATGGCGTCTTCGTCCATTTTCTCTCCCTCCCAGCTGCTTGCTCTGTACAAGGGCCTTATCCGCCCGTGTATGGAGTATGGCTCTCATGTCTGGGGGATCCACACACAGCTTTACTAAACAAGGTGGAATCTAAAGCTTTTCGTCTTATCAACTCTTCTCCTCTAACTGACTGTCTTGATTCTTTAAGTCACCGCCGCAATGTTGCATCTTTATCTGTCTTCTACCGCTGTTTTCATGCTGTCTGCTCTTCTGAACTTGCTAACTGCATGCCTTCCCCCTCCTGCGGCCTCGCTGCACAAGACTCTCTACTTCTTCTCATCCCTATTCTGTCCATCTTCCTAATGCAAGAGTTAACCAGTATCTTCACTCCTTCATTCCCTACACTGGTAAACTCTGGAACTCTCTACCTGTGTCTGTATTTCCACCTGCCTATGACTTAAACTCTTTCAAAAGAGGAGTGTCAAGACACCTCTTACGTTAACTGGACCCTCCTTTTAGATTTTTTTTGTTTTTTCTCTTTCTACTTTCCTCTTAACAGGGCCTGGCAACCAGCGGGATTTTTTTTTTCCAACACTTTGTTTGCCCTTGGCCAGTGCCCTTGTAATGTAAAAAAAAAAAAAAAAAAAAAAAAAAAACAACAACACTAAACACACAAAGACGCACACACACACACACTCTCTCTCTCTCTCTCTGCACAGATTCACCTCACGTCACACCTGTGTACTTTTGGGTCTTCTGTAAGTTCTCCTTCCTCTCTACACACCTGCGGGGCTTCTGCGGCGACTCTTGGAAGTGAGAAAGACATCTGATCCCTCATACCTGGCGTTCCTTACCCTTTGCATGTGTCCCGCTCCCCTGCCTCGCATTCCTGTCTCCTACGCCCGCCTGCATTATTTCCTAGAATGGGTCTTTTTATATGTATATATATATATATATATATATATATATATATATATATATATATATATATATATATATATATATATATATATATATATATATCTGTCACTAGCACTGTACTGGTCAATCACGCGTCAAGGCTACACTTCAGGTCACCAATTGCAGTATTCACTGTAGCCAGGACACGGATGGAGAAGTAAACCAGTGTTGTTCATAGTCTGTTGTTTATAAGTAGACGATGGGTAGCGGCGACGAGACAATCGAAGGTAAAGGCGAGTGTGATTCATGGGGAAGCTTGGTACTGACTGACTTCAAGTGGGCCCAGAATCCAGGCAGTGACCTCCCAGTCAGGTCAAGCTGTGCACCTGCGACGGTTTAGAGGATAAGCTCGCTCGGGCAGGTCACTACAGTCTTTTTTGCTTGCTAACTAAGCTATTTCTTCGCCAGTGCATAATATTGTAGATTGATTCTCCAAACACCTGCTATGGAACTTTTATTTGCTTGTGGATAAACCTGTTTCTACTTGCATTTGTGCATCTGCTTTACACTTATCACTCAAATAAAAAAAAAAGTAATAGTACAATTGTTTCTAAATTATTTACAATTTCATCACATCCTCCAAAACAAAAAGAAAATAAATAAAAAAATCACACACACAGCCTTCATATTACGCCATCTGCCCTTTCCTTATACCATACACACTCTATTCATCGTTATCTCTCCTCCACACACTTCCCTCGCATCTTACTGTCATCTCCGCCTCCCATGGCTAATTTTTTGTTCCATACTTCACAATGACCCTTCCTACCACCTCTTGACACACGTAGAGACATTTTATTTGTACCGGCAACAGACCAGGCAGTGAATGAGATTGTGACAAGTCGCCTGAGGGGTATTGAAGGGGAGGTGTTGGTGGGATTTGGGCACGAGGCGAGGAGAGAGCGGATGTTGCAATATGAAGGGGAAGGAAGGGAGTGGGAGTGGAGAGGAGAAAGAAAGAGGGAGGGAGGGAGGAAAGGAGTGGAGTGGAGTGATTTACAGGTAAGCCAAGTCAGAAGCGGGTCTGGCTTCTCTGGAGGGATTAGAGTCAGGTGGGACAGGTAACTTATACCAGCTTACCTTCACACACACACACACACACACACACACACACACACACACACACACACACACACACACACACACACACACACACACACACACACACACACACACACACACACACACACACACACACACACACACACACACACACACACACACACACACACACACACACACACACAAACTTCATTCTGCCCAAAACAATAACAACAAAGTAAGTAAATTTTCACTTTTTTATCTACTGAATAAAACGAGTTACAGGCGTTGTTCTTGTTGTTGATGTTTGTTTGTTTTATCCCTCCACTTTTGTTTTACTGTGTGTGTGTGTGTGTGTGTGTGTGTGTGTGTGTGTGTGTGTGTGTGTGTGTGTGAGGAAATTGAAATATGGGAGAATAGGAAGGAAACTCTTGCAGGGACTTTGTGAATGTCAAGACAGCAAAGATTTTCCTTTTTAACTGTCGAATCAGGAAGAAACAAGAACATTTCGACCGGAATATTCTTTTGTGACTCGAGTTGTCGGGCTGTACCTCATCCTTTCATCCCTCCTCCATCCCCCCTTCCCCCCTATCTCCTTCCCCGCACCTCCTCCCCCTTCTTCTTCTTCTTCTTCTTCTTCTTCTTCTTTCATCCCCCCCTTCCTCCTCCCCTTCGCCCTCCCTTCCCTCTTTCATTCCCCTCTCCTTGATTCTTCGACCTTCCCATCTCTCCTTTCGCTTCCTTCTTCGCTCTTTTATCCTTTACCTTTCTTCCTTTTCTTTTTTTTTTCCTTTTGTGTCCTATTCTCGGCCTTCTCTATTTTCTTCCTGTGTTTCTTCTCTGTTCCTCTTCTTTCTGCGCCGTTGTTCTTTCCATCTCTCTCTCTCTCTCTCTCTCTCTCTCTCTCTCTCTCTCTCTCTCTCTCTCTCTCTCTCTCTCTCTCTCTCTCTCTCTCTCTCTCTCATTCTTCGTATCATCTTCAACAAAGTCTATTCATCATAATTTTTCTTCCCCCTCTCGTGTATTGAATTTCTAATACTCTCTCTTTCCTTCTTCCCTTCCTTCATTTTTCATTTTGCATTCCGTTCAATCACTATTATCTCTCCCCGATGTTTCTGTAATTTTCTCCCTCTTCTCTTATCATTCATCATTCTTTCTTATGCCTCCTTCATCGTGACCCTTCTCTATTTCCTTACCTTTACCCATTCTTCATCTCTCGCTGTACTTTCTCCCTCCTTCGCCATTCATCATGTTTCTCTGTCTCCTTTTCTTTCGTTTATTTGTTCTTCTCTTATACAAACACTCCGTATTAGTTCTTTTTCTCTCTCTCCCTCTTCTTCTTTTTTTTTTCTCATATCTTCTCTAATTTCAAGCCAATTTGTAAAGGTATTTCTTTTTCATTTTATCGTCTTTATCATGTCCTTCTTTGTTGTGCCTTTTTCAGCTATTTTTGTTCTGTTTATTGTTATTCCTTCTTTCTCTTCTTGTTCCTTCTATTCTCTTTCCTATTCCTTTTTATTGACTTATTGCTAGTTCTATGCCATCTTTTTAGCTTTCGTGTTCTTTCTCCTCTTTTGACCCGTCTACTTTTCTTTGTTCTGTCCCTGTTTGCTCTTTTCTTCACTCTTTTTCATAACTTCCATCCACTTCTTACTCCTCTTTTGTTTCTTACATTCATTATCTCTGTCTATCTCTCCTATTTCTTCTTCCTTCTACTAATTATTCTTCCACCTCGTACGATTTTTACCTCTTTTTTCCATTTTCTTCTTTTCTTCTACTTTTTTCTATATTTGTTTTCCGAGTTCTTTCTTTTTTTTTTTTTTTTTCATTGTCTTAGTTCTCTTATTCGTTCTCTCTCTCTCTCTTCCTCCTTTACACAATAAAATTCACACTCTATCTTGTATTCCTTTCCATTTCTGCTGATATTTTTCTTTCCTTCCCTTTCCTAGTTTTCTTTCACCTCTTTCTGTTCGTCTTTCCACACATTTATTCACATTTGCTTCCGTCTTCCTTTCCATTTCTTCGCTTTCATCTCATCTGCATGGTTCTTTTCCTTCTGTTCTTCTTGCTTCGCTTCTCTTATCTCATCTCCTTCTTCTTCCACTTCTTACTTCAGTTGACACGCATTCACTAGTGTATTTCGAATCTTTTCCTTCTTATTCTCCTCCTTTACTTCTTCTTCTTCCTCCTCCTCCTCCTCCTCCTCTTCCTCTTCCTCCTCCTCCTCCTCCTCCTCCTCCTCCTCCTCCTCCTCCTCCTCCTCCTCCTCCTCCTCCTCCTCCTCCTCCTCCTCCTCCTCCTCCTCCTCCTCCTCCTCCTCCTCCTCTTCCTCTTTCTCCCGTCCTTCAGCTTTTTCCTTCCACCTCTATTCCTTTCATGCTCTAGAATGACTTGAAGAATGAAGGTGAGAGGTTTGTATTACCAGAGAGAGAGAGAGAGAGAGAGAGAGAGAGAGAGAGAGAGAGAGAGAGAGAGAGAGAGAGAGAGAGAGAGAGCACCTTTCTGGCTTCTATGTGAGGTTGGGCAAGGGTTCAAAAGACACCGTAGGTTCTCGAGGGTTTAGAGTCAAAGGGACGTAGGCCACTTTGAACTGTGACCTACTGTGTAATTCACCTCGGTCGCCTGCCCAGCCAGTCTTCCCCATTACGAAGCAAGCTCAGAGCTCATAGACCGATCTTCGGGTAGGACTGAGACCACATCAACACACAACACACACCGGGAAAGCGAGGCCACAACCCCTCGAGTTACATCCCGTACCTATTTACTGCTAGGTGAACACACCCCACACATTAAGAAGCTTGCCCATTTGCCTCGCCGCACCGGGATTCGAACCCGACCCTCTCGATTGTGAGTCGAGCGTGCTAACCACTACACTACGCGGTGTGTGTGTGTGTGTGTGTGTGTGTGTGTGTGTGTGTGTGTGTGTGTGTGTGTGTGTGTGTGTGTGCGTGCGTTTTATGTATTGTTTCTTGTTGGATTATGACGTAGGTTAGTGCAGAGAGAGAGAGAGAGAGAGAGAGAGAGAGAGAGAGAGAGAGGAAGAGGGAGAGGGAGAAAGATGGATAGATGGAATTCCTGACATTTGCAGAGCCGTTAGCAGTCCAGTGAAGGAAGAGTATCATATCATATTACGGAATTCACTCTTCATTCCTGACGTAACGGAATTCCTTTGGTGGGAGAGAGAAAAAAAAAATTGCACCCCCAGCAAAACCTGCAGCTTATAACTCGTATTTCTGGGAGAGTATACGCGGCTCGATGCTACTTAAGGTTATAATTCACAAAACTTATTAAGAAACGAAACAACTCCTGGAAGATATTTTTAGTTAAGGGAAACTTCGGAAGGAGCGTAATCTTTCTTGAATTTAAGTCCGAAAACGACGAAACATAAATAGAAAAGTTAGAACAAGTAGTAAAATAAATAAGGAAATGCCTTAATGTTATTTCCTGAGGTGATTAGAGGAAATGTTCTTATGTTAGTCCTGAGTTATAAAGCTGAGCAGAATGATAAATGTACATAAAACTAAATGAGAGAGAAATATGAGAGGTCTTTTGAATTTTTGTCCTTTAAAACTTCATAGGAACTGCCCTCTTGTGTGTGTGTGTGTGTGTGTGTGTGTGTGTGTGTGTGTGTGTGTGTGTGTGTGTGTGTGTTGTAATGGCTCACTAGGCGAAAAAGAAAGAAAATGAAGTATGAACGTATATACAATAAACTCAGTAACTCAACCTATAAAAGAAATAAAGTCTTAAAGTAACGTTACCCTAAAACCAGGAATAAAATAAATAATGCTACAGGAAAAGGACTAAAAAAAAAAGGAGCATCGCATTTCGTTCCGTCAGGCAGCAGAGTCTCGCTTTTCCTTCACTCTCTCAGTCGCTTACTGTAATTTCTTGTTTTCCTCACGTCACAATCACTCGCGCTAGTGCAATAATACAATTAGCGGCGCCCTCCAGCACAGCACAGGTGGCTCCTCGCACCAAACAAACCCATTACAGTGCTTCCAAGGCCCTGTATATCAAGCACCACGTTTAATTCCCCGCATTTAAAAATATATTCATCCTTTTTCCTTCTCTATTTTTAGGTAAAGATTCCTCTATTTCAAGTCTTCCTTCTATTTTCTCTCATAATAAGATATATATATTTTTCCTACATTTTTCACTTCAATTACTTAGGTTGGCTTTCTCATATACTTCCATTGTGTTTTTTTTTTTATACTATTCTTCCTCCACTCTCCCTAAAAAAGTCACACATATTTTTCTACATTTTTAGATGCAGCCGTGTTCATGAAAAATAAAGTCAACCTGTTCATTCACACCTGCTTCATGTTGCGTCATCGTTCGA
>NC_059300.1:27620234-27635234 GCF_017591435.1 Portunus trituberculatus
GGAATGCAAGAAAGGGGGAAAGGCTGCGAGAGAGAGAGAGAGAGAGAGAGAGAGAGAGAGAGAGAGAAAGAGAGTAAAGAATGACGGTCGAGGAAGAAAGAAAGAAACAAGGAAGGAAGGAGAGAAGAAGAGAAGAGAAACCAGCGAAGCAGAAGAAGAAAGAAAGAAAGAAAGAAGGAATGAAGGAATGAGACACGATAAACAGGGAAGAGAAAGAAAGAAGGAAGAATGATCGTTGTCGTGAAAGAAGAAGAGAAAATGAGGAGAGAGAGAGAGAGAGAGAGAGAGAGAGAGAGAGAGAGAGAGAGAGAGAGAGAGAGAGAGAGAGAGAGAGAGAGAGAGAGAGAGAAGAGAAGGAGCGAGAACAGCACAAGATCCAAGGAAGGCGAAGGTAGAAGGACAAATACAAGACACAAAATGTAAAGGACGAGAGGAGAGAAGGAGAAATGAGAAGCGAAGAAAAGGAGAGACGATCATGAAAGGAGAGAAACAAAAAAAAAAAAGAGAGGAAAAAAACAAGGTAGAATTTAAAGAAAGAAGAATAAAAAAAGAGAAAAAAAAAGAGAGGAGAGGACTAAGGGAACCAGAAAAGCAAGAAAGGGGGTCATGGAGAAGGAGGAAGAAGAGGAGGAGGAGGAGGAGGAGGAGGAGGAGGAGGAGGAGGAGGAGGAGGAGGCATGAGGGCGTACCAGGAGGCTGAGTGTTATGCAAATTCCTTCCGGGGCCTCCCATTCCTAGGGCGTCAGTGTGTCATATATTTCAAAGAGGAGGTCACAGTTTTACCCAAGGGAGCCACGGAGGGAGGGAGGCAAACTTATGGACTGAAGGCGAAGAGGAGGAGGAAGAGAGGAGGAGGAGGAGGAGGAGGATGTAAGGAAGGAAGAGTTAGGAGGTAGGAAAAAGGGAAGCTTGTGAATTGTTTTAAAGATTATATTGAAAGGAAAAGTTATTCACTGTGTCTCGATGATTGACGTGCTTAATTGTGCCTACGAGAGAGAGAGAGAGAGAGAGAGAGAGAGAGAGAGAGAGAGAGAGAGAGAGAGAGAGAGAGAGAAATTGTCAAATCATCTTTTTAACGTATATGAATTTTTTTTACATTGTTTCCTTTTCTTATTGTGTGTGTGTGTGTGTGTGTGTGTGTGTGTGTGTGTGTGTGTGTGTGTGTGTGTGTGTGTGTAGCGCATAACGATGGGTCATTATTTATTTAAAGTGTAATTTTAGTGTAGGTTCCTTTGAATGCATTAATTTTCTTCCTCATGCAAGTTTATGTTATTATTTTTTTCCGTCTCTCATCCGGGAATTAACTTTTTTTTTTTTCACATATAATTTTCTTGGAGAATTTTGTGGAGTATATAATTCCTTTTTCGTCCTTAACATTCATGAAATACAAGAAGTAAATACAAGATGAGAATTGACGTTTTATTTTACTCATTTTTTACTTATTTTTCCTTCCCTCCTTCCATTTATTCTTCCTTTCATCCCTTGTTCTCAATTCAGCTCATATTTTTCCTTCTTCCTCCCCCTCTCCTAATCCTTGTCTTTTATATATATTTTCTGCTTTCTTTCCCTACTTTATTTCTCATGGCCCTTCCTAATCCTTTCCTTTGTTTTATATTTTCGTCTCTCTCCCTTTTACTTAATTCTTTTCTCTCCTTTCCAAATCCTAATTCTTTTTCATATCTTCTTCATTTTGCTCTACGTTAAGATATATAATTTTGAAACTCTTAAGAAACAGGTTATAGAAGGGGGAGTAGGAAGAGAGAGTTAATAAAGGAAGTAGCAGAGGAAGAGAATGGAGGGGTTGTTTGTGTGTGTGTGTGTGTGTGTGAGAGAGAGAGAGAGAGAGAGAGAGAGAGAGAGAGAGAGAGAGAGTCAGATTATTGGTTATTCAATAGTCTGGTATGTGGTTGGTGGCTTGTAGGAACTTGTTTTTTTGTTTGCTTAAATGTGTGTGTGTGTGTGTGTGTGTGTGTGTGTGTGTGTGTGTGTGTGTGTGTGTGTGTGTGTGGTCGGCTTTGTCAGTGCAGTACTGTATGTATACAGGTGGCAGGAAAACAAGTGGTATCAGTTGCTGCAGTGTATTATTTCGACACATGTGATAATGTCGGATGTCTTTTGTTGCAATGAAATATCGCATACTCATATCTACACCCCCTCTCCCCCCCTCCACACACACACACACACACACACACACACACAACGAGGCGCAGCGAGGGAATGTCCTTGCTCGCAAGGACATTCGCGCAGGCATATATTCGCGATGAGAGAGAGAGAGAGAGAGAGAGAGAGAGAGAGAGAGAGAGAGAGAGAGAGAGAGAGAGAGAGAGAGAGAGAGAGAGGGAGGCGGTGGGGACTCACTTCATGCCATAAGAGGAAAAGAGAACGAAAGAGAGAAAGAGATAGAAAGAAAGAGATTACATAAGAGACAGCAAATTTCTTATCCAATTCATTTCTCCTCCTCCTGCCTTCTACTCATCCTCAATTTCCTCTTCCATCTTCTCGTATTCCTCTCCTCCTCCTCCTCCTCCTCCTCCTCCTCCTCCTCCTCCTCCTCCTCCTCCTCCTCCTAATGCTCTGTCTCCATCCATCGCGGCTCATCCTCTTCTTTGCTTTAATCCTTCTTCCTCCTCGCTCCGCATCAGTCAATAATGGAAGGCGAGGAGAGCTATGCTGCCTCACGAATTTAGATTGTTACAGGAAAGAAGGACCCGGAATAGGACGACAAGAAGACGAGATAAACTGACGCACACACACACACACACACACACACACACACACACACACACACACACACACACACACACACACACACACACACAGGGAAGGAGTGTGTTGGACTTGTATAAGAGGAAGAGAGGGAGGAATTATCGGATGAATGTGTAAGAAAGGGAGAAAAAAAAAAAAAAGGAGAGAATAGATGGGTTTTTGATGGTGGTGGTGGTGGTGGTGGTGGTGGTGGTGGTTGTTGAATAAAAGGACAATATTTTTAAGATGGGGGATGATAATGAAGACGAAGAAGAGAGCAATGATAATGAGGAAAATGATAAGGCGAAACAGAATGGCGATATTGACACGAAGAGGAACAATTAAATGGAAAAAAAAATTATAACCAGTAAGACTATGGAGGATAAAAAAAAGAAGAGATGACAAAGAAAACGAAAAAGAACAAAATCACCAAGAAAAGAAAAAGAACTCAGACAAAATCAAAACAGGAAAACAAAAACGAGAGAAAAAAAATAAAGAACACACAAGAACAGCTGAAGGATGTGAGTGGAAGAGAATACGAAGAATTAATAACAGCAATAGCAGTAGGAGGAGGAGGAAAAAGAAGAAGGGAAGAGAAGAGGAGGAGGAGGAGGAGGAGGAGGAGGAGGAGGAGGAGGAGGCGGCAGGGGTCGGCTTACTGTGTGCAGGCTACTGTCCTCCCTTGAAACCTACACCTGCTCTCAAGGTCACTCGGGCGGGGCAGGTGTGTGTGTGTGTGTGTGTGTGTGTGTGTGTGTGTGTGTGTGTGTGTGTGTGTGTGTGGAAGGGGGGAAGGTGGATGGGACAGGTGCGGGGTGGGACAAGGCGGGGCGGGACGGCAGGTAAAGGTGACACGACAGAAAGAGCAAGTGTGCGAATTTGGAGCTGCCATATTGAGAGAGAGAGAGAGAGAGAGAGAGAGAGAGAATAAAGAAAGAAGTAGCTCACAGGAATCCAATTTAGCGGAAAGGAAAAATTAAAGTATCATTCTCTTTTATTTTTTATTTTCTTTCTCTCATTTTATTTTTTACGAGCAGAGAAGGAAAGGGAATGTTCGTATATGCAATGATAATGGCTGTAGTGTTGGAAGTTGGAATAGTAGAAGTAGTAGTAGTTGTAGTAGTAGTAGCAGTAGTAGTAGTAGTAATAGTAGTAGTAGTAGTAGTAGTAGTAGTAGTAGTAGTAGTAGTAGTAGTAGTAGTAGTAGTAGTAGTAGTAGTAGTAGTAGTAGTAGTAGTAGTAGTAGTAGTAGTAGTAGTAGTAGTAGTGCTGGTGGTGGTGGTAGTAATAGTATTAATAGTTAATAGCAGCAAGAACAAGAGAAAAGGGGAAAATAATAATGAAAATAATAATGGATGATGATTATAATGATAATAATAATAATAATAATAATAATAACAATAAATATGATGATAATTATGATAATAACGATAATAACAGTAACAGTAACGGTGTCGCTTAAAAACACATTCGATAAGTTTGAATTTAAACTTTAATTTGACTTAAATGAAATAAAAACATTCCAGAAAAAAAATTAAAATCTTTCGCCATTAACTTTCTTCCACTCTTAAAATACCAAAAAAAAAAAAGAAAATATTAGAAAACACGAAACAGAGAAAAGAACAATTAATATTCTTTGAAATGACGCACTATAAGGTAAAAAGAAGAAGAAAAAACACTTACATTATTAATAGAAGGATAACTTTGTGTAATCTATAAAAAGAGAGTGTATCGTGAATAATCTCCGCCTTTTAAACACTTCAGCCTGTCATTCTTACTCTCTCTGTGTGATAAAAGTGAACCGCAATGAAAGAACGCCACCACAATGCAAGTCTCACCTCAGTCACACCTTCCTTGCTCACTTGCTTGACCTCCCTGGCTGGTAATGGTGACGAGTGGGATGTGATTGCTACCAGACACTCTCAGGGCTCTCATTTACCTGGAATAAGAGAAAGGGACTTAATTAATTGGCTTATTCACAAGATACACTGACTATTGGTACTGATAATATGGCTACCCTCTACTCTTATTACTGCTGCTTCTACTACTACTACTACTACTACTACTACTACTACTACTACTACTACTACTACTACTACTACTACTACTACTACTACTACTACTGTTGCTGACTATTATCCATTATACTTCACTTTGCATTTTTTGGGTGTAATTTTCTTTCTGCGAGTAGTTT
Organism: Portunus trituberculatus; assembly: GCF_017591435.1. Lineage (NCBI taxonomy): Eukaryota > Metazoa > Arthropoda > Malacostraca > Decapoda > Portunidae > Portunus > Portunus trituberculatus. The sequence continues at coordinate 27,625,174 of NC_059300.1, forward strand.
TTTTTTAATATTTTTTCTTTGTGCATGTGTGTGTGTGTGTGTGTGTGTGTGTGTGTGTGTGTGTGTGTGTGTGTGTGTGTGTGTACGTGCGTGTTTGCGAACGAGTCACGTCCAGGAATGAGTCACGAACACACGCACAAATGTTTGCATGATACGTGTGTGAAAGCAAGCACACACACACACACACACACACACACACACACACACACACACACACACACACACACACGTGTCTACACTTACATTAACATGGTGTGAAACTACCTGGTAACTCTATTCTCTCTCTCTCTCTCTCTCTCTCTCTCTCTCTCTCTCTCTCTCTCTCTCTCTCTCTCTCTCTCTCTCTCTCTTTCTCTCTCTCTCCTCCTCCTCCTCCTCCTCCTCCTCCTCCTTCTCTACTCCTCTTTTTTCCTCCTCCTCCTCCTCCTCCTCTACTCCCATATGGGATACTACAAGTGGATTTGCCATTAATCATACCAGCGAGATAGAGGAAGAAGAAAAAGAGGAGGAGGAGGAGGAGAAGAAGGAGAAGGAAAAACACAAGGAACACAAAAGGAAACAAACAGCAAGAAAACATTTTGAGCATTATAAGGGATTCTATTTTCTAGTAACCCACTCTAAATATGTACCTTAAAGCAAGACACGCATGGATAATGAAGATGAAGGCACCTCCCCACCTACCCCTCCTTCTTATGCGTTGCAGTGGCGAGCAGGATAAGAAATAGCGTCAAAAGTTGCAAGGAGATTCTTATGAGAGGAGAAGGAAGGAGGAGGAGGAAGACGAGGTGAATATTGCAGTGTTAGCAAAAGCCGGAGTAGTGACACTCAGAATCAGGTTTAAACATTCTGGAGGGCACGGTGGTTGGGTCCAAGGAATTGTCAGGCGTGTAGAACCAAATTTAGGTCGTGGGTGAAAGGAAGGAGTGAAGGAAGGAACTAATAGAAGGAGGCGTTTTTGTGGTCTCTTTAGTGGTGAAACGTTAAAGTGATGTGAAAAAAAAGATGTATTGAGGATATGACAGAGGGAATAAAAGGGATAAGGCTCGTGAAGTGAATGGAAATATACTCGTACGTGTGAAGATCATAAAGAAGATGGATTGTAGAAAGTGGGGGAAAAAAAAACTGAGCTAGATAAGAAAACAATGAGACTACGGAAAGCAGATTTGAGTGAATGATAGCCGTAAAATAAAAAAAAAATGTAACGTGACAAAAAAATTCGCTAGGTAGTAAATGAAGAGTAAATAATGGAATGTGCAAATAGAATGACATGAAATAAAAGAAAAGTGAAAGTATTTTTAAAACGAACATATTTTTCCTGCTTCCTTTTGCTTAATCATCTACATTTTCTTTCACGTGATGAGTACCTATCGTAGCGAGAGTCTAGAACATGTCAAAACCTCGTCATTCCTTCCTCAACAGTCATCTTTCTTCCCTGAATCTCACCGGAACAACAGCTAATCAATGAATCCCGCCTAGCAGTGCCCTTCCCTCCTCCCTCACCACAACACACAAGCTCGCATTCTCAAACACTTCTCTGCCTCACCTCCATTATTTCAAGTCTTTATTTAAATTTATATATACGGGATTTTTAAGGTGTTTTATGGTTCTAGAGGCAGTGACAAGATTTCTCATTATTAACTGGAAAAACACTCATGAAAACCCACCTAACCGTCTCTGTGGCCCTTGAAAAAAGTTGTGGTGAAAGAGCAAAGCGTGAAAACCGGACCACATTCCTTGCTACACCACCACCACCACCACCACTAACTAGAAAATAAACGTAAAAAATGCATACATAAAAAAAAGCATCACGATAATCACGCCTAACGGCCGCCGGGGAGCGACAGGCGCCAAGTCATCCCCGCGTTGCCGCAGTTATCATAGCGCGCCAGCTCCACACTTCCGCACGGAAATGATGACCTTTGACTGGTCCAGACACGTTGCATCGTACGTCTGCCAGCCCCGCCGTCCCTCTTCGCTCGCCGGAAGTAGAGTATCGTACCGGACACGATTCACTTGCTGGGGTGTCCTTTAATTGCTGGGTTTTATGGTGGGGGGAAGGGAAAGAGAGAGAGAGAGAGAGAGAGAGAGAGAGAGAGAGAGAGAGAGAGAGAGAGAGAGAGAGAGAGAGGAGCTTTAAGAACGAAGTCATTTGGTATTGTTAGTGTGAAATATATTAAGTGATGGCCTTTACTTTCAATACGAGATAACGAAGGATTGATTGAAATTAGGCAACGTGGGACACAAAATTGAAAATATCTTAATTCCGCCTTGAGAGGTGGAACTGTCACGCACACATTGTCTTTATTTCTTTGTGTGTATATTTTGCTCACTCATTCATTGGTCCTTTTGTTTTATTAATTTTATTCACTTTCTCTTGGATTATTTTGGGTATAAGTCGATATGTAGCCAATGCAAGTACAAAATATATATCCTCCTCTAGTTGTCATTGAAAACAAAAAAAAGCAACTTAACTCCTTCCGTACCGTGCCGCATTTCCAAAGTCATTCTGCTTAGTACCTGGTGATTTTATACAGCTTCAGAAACTCATGTGAGGGATTAAAATAGTGAAGATTGGGGCCATTCATCTTCTCACTTCCATAGGCCTTTTGCTCTTGTCAATAAACTGGTCTAATGGTGCATAAATCTCAAGGTAAGAATGTGTCCCAGTACTGAAAGGATTAAAGAAGTCAGAAGAACAATAACCGATGTAGCTCCAGCGATGCCTCTTCCGAGTCTGATCACTTCACGAGGAATAGCAACATTAAGGAACACTCGCTGCTAACCACACAACACACACTCTGCACGCGAATGGACACACGAACCAGACCGCATCATTAACCCCTTCAATACTGGAGCGCATTTTCATCATGAAATTTTAGTGTGATTAGGCGATTTTGTTTACATTATGAAGGATCTATAGAGGTTAGAGAATTAATGGCCACAGTCTTCACTATTTTAATCCCCACATAAGTTTTTGAAGCTGTATAAAATCGCCAAATAGTAAGCAGAATGAATATGAAAGCGCGTCCTGGTATTGAAGGGTTAAAGTATTCGCTTGTAACACTTGTATGTCAATTGTCACGATGATGTGTCTGTTTCTGAAGGAGTCTGCTGCAAACTGTATGTACTCTGTCTGCTCTGAAAACTAGACACGAACCAGACCGTATCGCAAAAGTATTAGACTCCACATAATATTCGCTTCTAGCACTCCTATGTCAGTTATCACGATGGTGTGTGTGTTTCTGAAGGAGTCTGCTACTAACTATACGCTGTGTGCCCTCAAAGCTAGACACGAACCAGACCGTATCATAAAAGTATCGGACTCCACGTATCTTCGTTTATAACACTCCTACACCATCTGATGATGTGTGTCTGGCTCGTATTCTCAAACACTTCAGTGCTTCACCTCTGCTATTTCAAAAGGCTTTATCTAAGCTCACACTAGTTTTACAAGATGTTTTTAGGGTTCTAGAGACAAACTGACAAGATTTTACATCATTAACTGGAGAAACACTCTTGAAAACCCCGCTAACCATCCCTGTGCCCTTGGAAAATAGTCGTAGGGAAAGAGCAAATCATTTCTAAGTACGGAATCTGTCGCTAGTTAGTATACACGGTCTGATCTGAAGGCTAGGCAGCATCATAAAGCTATCAGCCATTAATAAATCCTCCTGAACGTTCCTATACCAGCTGTGATGATGCGATACCTGTGTTATCCCAAGCGAGTTCTGTACATCGCAGCGAAAGGTGATGTATTGCAAGTACCTATGTGTATTTTGTCCTCTATGAATATTCTGGGTTTAAAGTTACACACATGCATGCACTTCTGAGTATATAATGCTGTCACTATGTAGGCAAAAAGAAATTATATTGTATTTTGTTTTCCTTCATGTAATTTTAGAATGATGTTAAATTAGTGCATATTATTTACCAGCTTGCGTGAGAAAGAGAGTTGAAGTGTTAAAGTTTCACACACGAACGTTCTTAAAAAGGATGTAATGTTATCGCTGCGTTTGCATAAAAAAAGATGGAATGATATTGTAATCTCTTAATGTAATTTGAGAATACTGTTAAACTTGTCCATTTTGCAACCTGAGAGAATGCAGCAACTTTACACACGGACGTGCTTGTGAGAATACATTGTTATCGCTACACGAAAAAAAAAAAAATATATATATATACATTGTAATTTTTCTTATAGTTTTGGAGTATATTCAGACAATTGCATACTTTTGTAATATCAGAGAGAGAGAGAGAGAGAGAGAGAGAGAGAGAGAGAGAGAGAGAGAGAGAATTATTGTTCGGTAGTGTTTTATTGTTTTATCTCTTTACTGTTTATGTGTAGTGGCAGGAAAAGTGTGTGTGCGTGCGTGCGTGTGTGTGTGTGTGTGTGTGTGTGTGTGTGTGTGTGTGTGTGTGTGTGTGTGTGTGTGTGAGTACGCGTCACGTCTGTCTGTCTGTCTGTCCGTTTGTCATTTAGGGTTGAGGGTTACGACAAACAGTAGGAAGTAAACTCAAGGAGAAGAGGAAGAAGGCCGGAAAGGGAAGCAAGAGGAGGAGGAGAAGGAGGAGGAGGAGGAGGAGGAGGAGGAGGAGGAGGAGGAGGAAGAACAAGGGTGTGAATATCCCGTGTGTCTTGGTAACGGGGAATTGTGGGTAACCGCAGAGGAGGGACGATGACCACCTGGATAATCCCCCCCTCCTCCTCCTCCTCCTCCTCCTCCTCCTCCTCCTCCTCCTCGCCTCGTGCTTCCCCCTTTCATCAACTTCTCATTGTCCCCTTCCTTCCCCCTCCTCATCTTCCGTCTTCCTCCGATGCCTCCTGACTTCCTCCTCTTCCTCTTCCTTTTCCTCTTCCTAATTCATATAATCCTCTTCTTTGCGCTTCCTCCTCTTCCTCTTTAGTTGTTTTTACCTCCTTGACCCCCCCTCTTCTCTCTCTCTCTCTCTCTCTCTCTCTCTCTCTCTCTCTCTCTCTCTCTCTCTCTCTCTCTCTCTCTCTTTATTCTATCCTGTGTGCGTTTTCTTTTTGTTATTTTTTTCATTTACAACTTATTAACTTATTCAGACTATTAACTCTTTCATTGAATTAAGAGTGTCATTTACATATTTGCATCACTGTTTATTTTTTTCCGTGTTCGTGTTCGTGTGTGTGTGTGTGTGTGTGTGTGTGTGTGTGTGTGTGTGTATCTAAGTTTCTTTCTCTTTCTGTCTCTGTCTTTCTGTCTATTTGTCTGTCAGTCTGTGTGGCTGTCTCTGTTTCTGTCTGTCTGTTTCTGTCTCTCTCTGTTTCTGTCTGTCTCTGTCTGTCTGTCTGTCTCTGTCTCTCGCTCTCTTTCTATCTGTCTGTCTGTCTGTCTGTCTGTCTGTCTGTCTGTCTGTCTGTCTGTCTGTCTGTCTCTCTCTCTCTCTCTCTCTCTCTCTCTCTCTCTCTCTCTCTCTCTCTCTCTCTCTCTCTCGTCAGTGCCACCCACTCTTCCATCTTCCCCAAAACAATATTTTCTCACTTTTTCTCGCTCACAAATTGGTATCTCTGTATTTTTTCCCCTGTACCAGCCATTACCTTTCTGCCCGCCTCCACTTTTCTTTGTTTCCCCTTCACTAAACCACAATTCCTAACCACTAAATGGCCCGCGGAACTATTCGTCTCTGTGGAATGGAGGAAAAAATGTGAAAGGCGAAAAGAATTGCTCTCCATATGTACTCTTATTTTTTTTCCTCCTTTTTTTTCTATTTTGGTTTCTTGAGTGATTTTTTTTTTTTATTTCCTTTTTCTTTTTTTTTCAAGTATGTATTATCATTTTTTTTTTTTTTTTGTCCTTGGTGCCTTTGGTTAATGTAGATGTTATTGGTTTATGTGTTTTTTCCCATTTGTTTGTCCATTTTCTATTTATTTTTGTTGTTGTTGTCTTTAACGTGTACAAAACCAAAGTCACACCTACGATTTTTTGTCTTTGTTTTGTGTAATATTTTTTTTATCTCTCGTCTGTTTCAGTTCTCACTTTCCTTCAATTTTTGTTTTAATTTATCCATTTTCCTATTTATTTTTGTTGTTGTTGTCTTTAACGTGTACAAAACCAAGTCACACCTACGATTTTTTTTTCTTTTATGTGCAATATTTTTTTTTTATCTTTCATCTGTTCCAGTTCTCATTTTCCTTCTATTTTTATTTTAACTTTGAATTATTTGTTTTTACTCCCACTTCTGTTAATTACTCCATGAGAAAAAAAAAAAGACAGTTTCTCTTTTTCTGTATATCAAGAGGGGCCATTTCCTTCACTTTCGCTCCATTAATTCTGCTCCATCTCATCTCTTCCTTTAGATTCTAGAACGTGCGGAAGACGAAAGGTGAGACATTCATTATATCAGGTAATTTATCTGCTTATATGGAGGTTTAGTACTTCCGTGACCCTTTCTTCACTTTATATCAATCGTATCTTTAACCTTTTCTTCTTCCTTTCAATGTGTAGGAAGGGAAGAAAAGGTAATCGTCATTCACATCACCTGTAAAAATAGAAAAATGAAAAAAAATATATATCTTCTTGTCAGGTTATCATATTTTCCACAATTTAAATCCAGTTGATCTGTTTTTTGTTTCCCTAAGGAGGTGTGGATAAGAAGGCGATCATTATTTACTATCCATCATTTGGAGCTCCGTCGCCTCTATAGAAATAACTCATTTATTCTCGTGAGGGATTGTTGTTTCCGCTTTAAATCTTTTCTTTCTCTTTCAATTTCCTTCCGACATGTGGCAAAGTGGAGCAGGTGCGATTCCTCATATCAGCTATATTACCAGTACATTCAAGTCTAGCATGGCCGAGATGGGTTACTGCTCGCTCTTACGTCAAAATCCACTCTGGTTTCAAATATTTCTTTTCTCTTTTAACTTTCAGAAAAGGAAAAAGTAAGGTGGCCATTATATTTATCGCCTGTTTCATCCATCACCTGTATAAAACACCAGTATTTTCCTCAGAGGTAATTCTTTCTCCTTTAAATCTACCTACCTTGCCTCTTTCCTTTCCCTTCTCTCGTGCAGGAAAGGAGAGGCAAGATAATGACGATCTATGACACGTGGTCCATCTGTCTTAACAAAGTAGTATAGTATTTCCTGTGATAGATTATTTTGTTCATCCTTCAGAGCTCATGCTATTTTTTTTCCTTTAAACTTGCGGGAAAGGAAAGGTAAGATGGTCACTGTCTGTATCACTTGTTTCATCTATCACGTGTGCACTTGTCTAATAGTTTCGTGACTGGTATGTTTCGTTGTAAGTTTTCTCCATCTTTTCGTTTTGGTCAGAACATGTGGAAGGGAAAGGAGAGGAGTCACTAATGCTTGTATAATGAGAGCGATGATTACTTTCCATTTGTCTTTTATTAGTTATCTATAGAAATAAATACGTGTTGTTTAGTGATAGGTTATGTCTCGCCTTATAACCCATTCCATCTCTTTTCCCAATCCCTATAACGTATTAAAAAGAAAAGGAGAGGTAGTCATTATTCATACCATTTTTTACGTGTCAAGGAGCCTGGCCACACACACACACACACACACACACACACACACACACACACACACACACACACACACACACACACACACACACACACACACACACACACACAAATCCTACTGAAAAAGTTGATTGCAGAAAGAGATTAAAAGAAAGATAATGATGGAAGAGATGAAAATTAAGATAAAGGAATTAGAAAAGTTGATTATAGAAAGAAATTTTTAAAAGTTATCAAAATGAAAGAAAAAATGATAAATAAAGATGACACCACGAACACTCCATATAGAAAAAAAAAGGACGAAAAAGACAGAAAACAACAGACAAAAGGGTGAGAGAGAGAGAGAGAGAGAGAGAGAGAGAGAGAGAGAGAGAGAGAGAGAGAGAGAGAGAGAGAGAGAGAGAGAGAGAGAGGAAAAAAAGTAAACAAAAAAAATGAACACAGGAATGAGAAGAGAGAGAAAAAGGCGAAGAAACATGACGAAAACGAAAGAAGGGAGGAAGAAGAGAATGTAGGAAAAAGAAGAAGAAGGAGAAGGAGAAGGAAGAAAGAAAGAGAAGAAGGAGGAGAACCGCAAATCTATCACATCACACCCCATTGCAAACCTTTTCCCTTTTCTCAACATCCACAAGAAGAAAAGAAAAAGAAAGAGAAAAAGACAGAGACAGACAGAGAAAGGTGTGCGCGTCATCCTTGTCACCTGTCCCACTAATTACAGACAGAGAGAGACACAGCCCGTCCCGTCATCTGTTCCTGAACCACCACGACGTGTCCAAGAAGACGTGACGGGACCTGATTTATTCTCACCTGTAATTGTGTGAACGGTACGGCTGACAGGTGGACGAACGAGTGGAGGAGAGGAGAGGACCACTGCTGAGAATATAGTGGAGGAGGTGCAGGAGGTGGTGGTCTGAAGGAAGCAGATGGGAAATGATGATAATGGAGAGAACGAGGATGTGGTGGTGATGGAGTTGATGGTAGTGATGGTAATGGTAGGTGAGAGTAAGGATGAAAGGATGGAGGAGCACTGGGAATAGGAAGAATAAGGAGGATTGAGAGGAGAGTATGCAAAGTGAGGAGGAAGGGAAGGAAGGGGAAAAAATGGTAAGGAAAAAGACGAGGTAAAAGAAATGGAAAGAAAAGAAATAGAGAGATAGAGTGAGGGAAAGGGAAAGAGAGAGAGAGAGAGGGGGGGGGCGGAAAGAGGAGAGGGGATAGGAAGAATAAAAGATAGAGGAGGAAGAAGAAGACAAAAAAAAGAGAGGTACAAAAAATGCGAGAAAATGAAACCGAAAGAAAAGAAAGAAAGAGTGCGAAGGGGAAGAAGAGGAGGAGGAGGAGGAGGAGGAGGAGGAGGAGGAGGAGGAGGAGGAGGAAGAGGAGGAGGAAGGTGATAAATGTGAAGAAAAAGCAGGAAAAGAAAGACGAGAAAAAGCAACAGATAAAAAGGAAGAGAGAGAGAAGAAAAAGTAAAAAAAAAAACATTTGGAACAGAGAAATTAGAAAAGGAAGGAAGAAGAGAAAGTAGGAAGAAAAGAAGAAGAAGAGGAGGAGGAGGAGGAGGCGGAGGAAGTAGAGGGTAAACCGTACAAATTCTTTAACGCAGGTAGTGAAGAAAATTAGTTGAAAAAAAAGTTTGTTTTGACACAGTAACAACGAGAACACCATTAACTGGACCGGAAGTAAGTGAGCGCACGAGTGGAGTAGAAGATGACGCAGAAAAAGGAAGAGGAAGAGGAAGAGGAAGAGGAGGAGGAGGAGGAGGAGGAGGAGGAAGGAATAGGTGGAGTGAGAGGGAAAAGAAGAGGAAGAGAGGCCGAAGAAATGGTGATTGTAAGGACAGAAGAGGAGGAAGAGGAGGGGATAAATGGAGGTGGAGGATGTAGATAGAAAATTAAGGGAGGTGGAAAGGAAGGAAGAACGAAGAAAAAGAGGATTAGAATAAAGGAACAGTGAAAAATGGAGGAGTGGAAGGGAAGAAGAAGAACAGAAAGGCGAACAAGGAAGAAGGAAGGGAAGATAGAAAGCAGTGGGAAAGAGAGAAAGAGAAGGTGAAAAGAAACAGAAAAAATAGAGAAAGAAAATGTGATGGTGGTGGAAGTGGGGTGTGGCGTGGTGTAGTGTTATGTAGTGTGGGTGTACAAGACACTCTCTCTCTCTCTCTCTCTCTCTCTCTCTCTCTCTCTCTCTCTCTCTCTCTCTCTCTCTCTCTCTCTCTCTCTCTCTCTCTCTCTCTCTCTCTCTCTGACCCTCCCTCCCTCCCTCTCCCTCATTGAAGCACTTTCTTAAAACTCTCATAAACTAAATCCATTTTTTTTACCCCTTTGTCTGTCTATTGATCCCAGAAAATCACTCCGCCTCACCTGCCTTACCTGTCTCACCTGAAATAACATGCAGTGAATAGGGAATTAATCTCTATAGCGTTTATATTTACAGACGTGTATTTCTCGGTCCCGGTTGAGCTGCGGTGGGTGGGTTAAAAATACAACACGGCGCTTCTAATCAGGGTGTGTTTATCGCGAAGTTGGCCGGGGAAAAACTAGCGTGATTAG